>NW_008751721.1:1423245-1442014 GCF_000715545.1 Opisthorchis viverrini | reverse complement strand
TCAGTGGAATACGTAAGAGGTGACGAGCGGCCAAGTTTTGCTTTGGAATGTTTGAGAGGAAGGCAGCACCAATATACAGTTCATGCTTTTCGAGGGGCTCGCCCATACCCTTCAGACTGTTTGTCTGACATACGTCTCACTGCTACTGACAGAGCTGCCCTCAAGGCATGAAAGTTTTAAGAATAAGAAAGTCGTCTGAAATTAACATGTCCCTTCCGAGGGTTGTCTCTGGATGGGTGCTCTGTATGGCTTGGAAGGCAGAGAACTGAGCAGCGAAACGGACGACAGATGACAGTGATCTTCGTAAGTTCCTACGTGACATCGGCTGCAATTATCCGGATAAAACGATGAAGGCTAATTGAAAGGATGAGAATCGCACTAAGATGCTCAATTTCACCAGTGAGTGCACTGAATAACGTTTCTCATTCGGTATACTAGAAAATCTACAGCTCGCGTTGAAGGGTCGAGTTTTGTGGGCATATTTGAAGCACACGAACAAATTGGGGTGCATTGATCAATGCGGCCTAAACAGCTGTTTTAGGACTCATACGTCAGGACAGATTGAAAAGTTTGCGAAACTCGCTTCAACAATTCAGATCAAAATGGACAAACCTTTATGAACCGGACAGTTGAAGATCGCACCCAGCTGTATCGTAGAACGACCCAGTAGGGAATCTGACCCCTGTGGTTCTTCAGATCGAACAAAAACCTCAACAACAAGGGGTGTCGCTGCAACACGTTCTCGCAACTATGTGAAGGAAGAAACGGAACAAGTTAAGCTCGATCTGGTGGTGGCGCAACATTAAGAGCGTTCAAGTGAACTATGTCCGCTTGTATTTAGACAATCCGACGTATGTATACCTTCGAGTTGAGATGACCTCTACACATAATATGATTGGTCCATATCCAAGGCCGAAGATGGGTACCATCCTGATGATGTAAGCGAAAATGAGCCCTAGCATAGAACCCAACGGAAGTCTTTGATGGGTCAAAAGGAGGCCAGAATAGTAAACAGTATATCGATGACGATTCGGTTCAAAAACCGAAATAGAACAACGACTGACAGGACCTCATCAGCCACAAAAACACCGAGGTTGATTGCAAGACTCATCCGCGATAGTGACAGAAGTGAATTCGAGAGATAACCCAAAATACGGTTTGTGTGTATTCTTTTGGACTGACCTTGGAAGTTGGAGTAGTTGGCCTCTCATGCAATAAAGATATCTACATCAAAGATATAATCAGCAGTTTGAGTTTATGGAAGAAAAACCAATCATGCGGCTAACACGGACTGAGTTTGTTTCATCCATTTAGTCGTCGACTCGCGCCTGAGCCTAGTTCACGTGTTGGTTTAAAACCCCTATTTGTGTATGTGCAATTCATGGTTGTACGTGGGCTGGGATACTGCCAGGGCGCCCACACCTAGACAGGAGGACGATTAGGGTCCTCAACCAAAGCCTTTGGCTCAAAAGCCTAACCGCAAGGCAGCGGTGTTTGGCGGGAAATGCAAATGCATTACCATTTCTACGGAACAAGTCGCCATACATGTTCCAACCCCAAACCTGGAGGACCAGGAGACTGTGTTCGTCAGACCTCTAACCATTGACCAACCTGGTGTGAGAGACTCTGTGAGTGTCGCGGGACACTCTCCAGTATAGCTCAATGGATCGCTGAGGTGCGCAAACCGTCACACCACGGTAAGGTCCAGTCTCTTCGTGACGGCAGTGAAGCATCGGTGTTGAACACTGATGTCATGCTGTCGATGATGATGATGATGATGATGATGATGATGATTACAACCCCTACAAATGGGTTCCAAGCCAATGGGTTCGCCTCTGATATTCGCTGAATAGAAGTGGAGGACTCCATTCAGGCTTACCATGACATTCCATTGAATCACATCAACCAGTGCTGGTTCGTTATCTGGAAGACATGAACGTCGCATCCAAATTGAAATTTAAGCACTAGGTCCAGCATCTAGTGGACATTCAAGAAATTCTAGCTTGTGCTTAGCTGGCAAGCAAACAGCAGTTTAACCGTAGGTTAGCCCAGTCACCCACATACTTGACTATTCAGCCCACAGTCGCTCACTGGATCACGAGACTTGCCCTTTTTTATACTCACAAACCACGTCACATTAAGGCGACTCATCGGACATCGATTGTCTGTACCGTCTAGTGAGCGTAGCAACTACGCATGTGCTGACACCCTCACGCAAACGGACTTACATATAGGGAGACCGAACACAGGGCACACAGACTCGCGCGCGCGCAGGGAGCAAGGGTTCAGGTAAAACACTTCAAGTCCACGGACAATCATGGAACACGTGTAGCAACTATATTGCAGGGAAAACACGTTCCCGCAGTCCGGACTTTCACCATACGATAAGTTCCCTGTTGACATGCTCCAGACTTTATATTCCCTTTATTTTATACATGCTGCGAATCGCTTCTGTAAACTACTGTCAACCACAGTAAAGATTGTTATTAGTGTATATACCTTCTGAGTTGTGTTACGGCCATCAACAGCAGTGCACTAATAAAGTCACTTATCTGCTCAATTTGCTTCCTGGATTGAATTATTCCCATCTGAGTCCCACATAAGATTTGACGTCATTACTCTCAGGTCGAATAGACCACAACAAATTCGAAACTACCTTGGGAAGAAAATCAACGTACTTCTGGCAGGGATGCAGCAAATTCAAATGCGCAAAATCCATTCGGTAGAATCACTTCCTCATTTCTCGGTAGGGCTACCGGAGGCATCGTCATCACTGGGGCTCCACTTTCGAATGGTGGGTATACGTATCTACAGCAAGTAGTGAGATATCTCGATTAAGTTCACCTCCAAACGAACTCAAATAGCCCATACAGATCAGTTATAATATTCCTAATTGTACTAGGATACAAGAGAATTTAGGAGAAGAATCATAAAATGTTCCAATTTTGTCTCAGAACCCAATTCCAAATCAAACCTGTCAGGTACTCTTTCCGTCGAAATGTTTTCTGTATTACGCTGATCGTTATCCAATAAGAAGTAGTAGTTGAAAAGTAGTTGAAAGAAAAGCGTGGCAACTTCGCCAAACACGCTGAGGGTTGTTGGCCAGTACCGTACACGGCAACTAAACTGTCGAAGTAACTACTGCTGAACACTTCCCAATGTATCTTCGCTTTCGTCAGTCGCGGAGTTGGATCTCTAACTGCACCTTTAACACTTCCTACACGTCACGTAACATTGACAACAACGTAGTTCTGCAGGTATTCAACAAACGACGGCAAGTAATCCCACGGCTCTGTTAGAGTGGATGGTCTTGTAGCTACCCGGTCACCCACATACTTGACTCTTTAGCTCACAGTCACTCACTGGATCACGAGACTTGTCTTTTTTTGATGCCCACAAACGTCACATTAAGGTGACTCATCGGACATCGTCTGTACCAGACCGTACAGATGAGCGTAGCAACAACTCATGTGCTGACACACTCACGCACATGCAAACAGACTTACATATAGGGAAACCGAACACGGTCAGCACACACAGACTCGCGCGCGCGTAGGGAGCAGGAGATCAAACACTCTCCACAAGTCAACGGACAACTATGGAACACGCGTCGCAGCCATACAGCGGAGAAAACACGCTCTGGCCGTCCGGACTTCCATCAAGGAACTCTCACAGATGATAAGTTCCTCTTCTGACTTGCTCCCATTTTGCATCGTATTTATTTTTATACGTGTGGTATCTCACCATTGTCAACTATACTAAAAATTCTTATTAGCACGTACACCTGAATTGTATTATGGCCATTATCAACAGTGCAGTAATAATGTAACGAGGTCAGACTTAGAACGTTTCTTTCTTCAGGAAACCGTGGACTTACCAGCCGAAATCAATCCACTGGTAATTTTTTCCAGGTTAAGCACTGAAGCGTTCGAGTTGGAAAGAGTACAACGGACTAGAAGTCCTTGGTTAGAATCTCAACTGTCAAAAGGATGGTGAGCAATCTCATGGAGTCACTCACTGTCTGTCGAGTATTAGAGTGGCCCTATTCATTTTATAACGTGTACGGAGGCCAGCCGTCCCTAATAACCGAACACCACATCGTTTGGACGGATGTGTCACGTGCAGAACACGGGTCCTGATTGGTAAGAATGCCAGCCAATCCGAGTCAAGCACCTTTGACTCGACGCTTCTCGCCCCCTCACGGAGATTCTGGCACGACCTTGTGAAACACTCTGTGACTACCCTATAAATACAGTCGTAATAATTTTCCTGTCACCATAAAGGGCTGTGTAGAGCTACCGTGCCTTTTGATATACCATAGTGGGCGGAGCAGGAAGCCAAAGGACCGATACAGAGTTGCACGATCGTCCATCAAGACACAACAAAACGTTTTAGGTCACAGGCATCGGATGAACAACTTATACGGGTACGTAGAATCTGGCAACGAATATAACTGACTAGGCTATGATTTTTCTCAGACTCAGAACTCGCGCTGCACAGTTATTAAAGTAATAACTACCTAACTCCTCACACTAAACAACGTATGCAGCCTGAGATACACCAAAGGACTTGTTACTTACCTGGCGTACACCTTGGGTTCCCCATCGGAAGACTGAAAATACTTGAGGCTACGCAATTCAATTGTGTAACAGAAGCGCCGTATAGGTTCCCTTGGAGACGGGTTGACACGACCGACTTCGCACTGATTGACCCTGGAATCGTCACCCTTATCAGATTTTGTTAACTCTTTGTGTTGCACATCCTGCGTTGAAGATAAGGGTAGAAAATCACTCTAAAGATTGCACAGAAAATGAACTATTTTGGATAAAAAAAACTTTCCATCAGACTGTGGGAATTGACGCTATCAATAGCTGGGGTCATTGTACCATGGGCTACGAGAGAGAGCTAAAGTAGCTACTGAACGCCCGTAGCCCCCAAATCAAGCAGGAAGTGAACGTATGAACCGAAAGACTCACCGCTAGAGACACATGGGCTGCAGTACCTGTGAAACAGATAGTAAAATGATGTGTTGAAATTCAAGTTACCGTGAGTTCTTTCGTCACTCTTGCTCCGTGCAGGTGACCAGTTACGCTGACGAAGAATCCCCGGCACATGGTCTGCTGGTTCATTCGGCTTGACAGAGTCACTTACACAGATTGGCTGAGGTTCAGAGGATGCCTGAATTTGCGTGGGGGTTCGATCTTGAAGTTCTCTGAGTTGTAAACTGAATGAGATACAAGGCTTATCATCCTCGTCCATTAGTAGAACGGATGATGCGTTCTTGCCGGAAGGCTCAGCGGAGAGAAGCTGTTAAACAATTATGGGAACGATTTAGTCTGTGATCGGGAAAAATCGGGGCGCGCAAGCGACCAAATTCAGCTACTTAACTACCAAGTTCAGTTTCTAGCGTTATCTACGCGAAATAGCTAGTGAGTTTGCGGGGGTTGGGACAACCGACATTTCAGATCCATAAACAGTTCATAGTTTGGAGGGAAAATCTTTTAATATGAAACTAAAACTATTAATAATATTATTGTCAGGACGCGCCCAGACATGAAAAAGCACACGTGCAGAGAATAAACGCACCCCCAAGGTCACTCTAGGTACGACACGTTTCGGATAGCAGGTGCGTTGGCAGAGCTCACCAAACACGGCTTAGCAACATACCACCAGTGGAGTGGACTGAAAATGTTCACGACCGGAACACCGCCATTGGCTGTACAGAACGAACAAGTGAACCACCGTAGTGGCCCTGTAGTCATTCTCTACATTTACACAGAGGCTCTGAATGTTTTGTCCTGACAATACAGCCGTGTCCCGAGTTCTCTGTCTTCTCCTTATCGCATAGTCTGGCGGGCTCAGTGCAGGCGTAACCAATAGGCGGCCATCCACGATACAACAATGATGAAGAGCATTTTCCACCACACGTTAGCCACATTTTTACCAGGATAAGGTAGGTCAAGAAAGGAGTACCGTGGGGTCTTTCGTGTATTTCGCAGAAATTTTAAAATAAAATGTTGAACGGAGCCGTAGTTTACACGTTCGAACGGTGAACCGTGTACTCACAATATCATAGTCTCCCGTGCTGCAGTGCACTAGGTACTGGAAAGCTAGAGGTAACATGCGGGTTAGCGAATCATTTTCGGAAGGTCAGATTTCCAGAAAACTTCCATTTTATCATACGACCTTAGCTCGTTTTGAATACAAAGGCACAGGCGATATTCTGCCCTCAGGGAGCTGCTTTTCTATCCTTTTTCGCACTATACACAAGGAATTTGCCAGTAGCCGGGTTTCTCATCGGTTGCCTGTATACCAATTGCATCGCCTTCGATTACTCTATCTCTGGTCCTTTGCATTCAAATGTACTCGAGGATGGCCTTACTGAACTTCGGAATGTGTCTCTCCACTGTTCTCTCGGCTTGATGGGGATCTGTTGTTTAACCTCACGACAAACACCTGTTACGATTTATTGCACCACAGACTTCAGTTTCCGCTTTTAATCCATCTGCCCCTGACTGGTCATCCGAAAACCAATGCATCACTTAGTAAAACAATGGAATCTAGAAGAACGTTGGATCAATATACTCTCGAGTCCCTTTTCAAATTTGTTCCTGTCTGTATCGTTCCACTCTAGCAACATCATCATCCCACCTTTTCCCTGAGACTGAAGAGACAAACTATGTTTCCTTGAAAAAATGCTACTCACATCACGAAGGTGAGATTCAGCTGGGATTCAGTTGAGTCGCCCGTAAAAACCAAACGGTTTGCAAATGAGTGAATTTTGAGACCACATTTTGTTTGTTAAACATCTAAAACACACACAAGTGAATATTGTTAACCTCGCCAGAGACATCCATGTTGATTTCATCTTTGGTACATTCAGTTGGTCACGTGATAAGAATTGGAATAATCGTTTACCTTTCGGTGCCTAGCTGTCGTGTCACCCGAAGGAGGCGCGAGGACTGAGATCCTATCAGGTTGTCTAAGCCTAGATATGAGAGATTCTGAAACTGGATTCGAACCATGGACCTCAGGGTTACACGAAGACGTTTCACCTGATGTTATCCACTCATCCACACGATTATGTTATCAAAGCCATGCGAAATTCATGTACATGTTTACAGTTGAAGCTACTGCCTTATCGTAGATCAACTTATGGAGATAGGATAGTCCGGGATTCCTGTTCGCTTGCTGTTACACTTTTCACTGCCCGTTCAAAAGGGACCACCCCGTCGCATGAACTGTCCAAACTTGTTCTCGTCGTCTAGGACCTAATGTATAGTCTAAAAAACTCTGGAGCTAGGGTGAACAAACACCTCTTTCCTCGCACTGGTGGCCCATGGAATGGGACCAGATTAAGACACGTATCGGATGGCATCGTTGAGCTGCTTTCCGATGTCTTAAATTCCCGAATGAGGCGTTGGACGTTGATATAAGTAGGTCCCTCAGAATGACCTTCCACGTCAGCTTTGCCTTTCGAAAGCGTTGATTACTTGGAAAAAAGATTTAGTGAACATAGGGTGTGTCATACCTGAAAATGTCCCTCCAGGATCACAGCACTCTGTAAAGTGGAGTCGGCTGATGCCAGAAAACGGTCCGAGGCAACCAGAGCACGGGCCAGGCATCGCGTTCCATAGAAGAGTTTCACGGGGATCGGATTGATATGTTGGAAATACGCACGCAAGACATCTACAGTAGACCTGGAAGAAGGGTTTCGAATTCAAATATGCAGAAAAGATCCATGCGACAATGTGAGAGCAAGGCACAAGAACACAAAAATGGCCGAGAGATACTGCCTACCTGATGAAAAATTGATGTTCCTCCGAAGAAAGGTTTGTCTGCACAAGGCTGTCGAAACGTCTAGTGGCCACTGATGTCCCAAGGATGTCGCACGAAAAGTAGAAACCCGAGTGGCTTTCTGAAGATAAATCTTTAGTGATTGGGATCAAAGAGGCCAGGTTGTTGGAAACTTCTCCGAATTTCAAAGTGAGCAAGAATGACTTTTTTGATAAGGCTTTCGGTCCAATCACGTGCCATACTCGTTGGGAAGTGAGATCGGGTTAGGCGTTTTTGCTCAAAATCTTCACGTAGGGAAAAGACACGAGGTGTGAGGTCGGCTGCGGATAGACTGGTCCCAAAGCCTTAGGAGAATAACAGAATGATAGAGCCATTCAGATAGCTGATTGTACGAAACTAAAAGAATACCGTAAAACATCTTACTGCTGTCATGTTGATTTTCTGTCACCTTAGAGAGTTTTCGGTGGACTGTGCTGGGGGAACAAAAACGGGGTTTTCATCCCAACTGCCCAGATTTCCTATTACCTTTAATTGTTAGTCATGATGAAACATGTGACATGCGGCTTCGAGGCGAACATTTTATAACGGTAGAGTTAAAAAACAGTTTTCTATGATACATAGTGATCCTCAAAACGTGGCAATCACACTGACCGCAGCCTGGTTGTGCTTAAAAATTTGAAAACAGTTTTATTTTGTGCAGTCAAAGTCAACGTGCAAACAGCAGGCCTATTTCTCGGTTGTGTAAGGATGATTAGCCCCAATATCTTAGCACATAGAGTAAAATAGCATAGAAAAATGCCGATGTGGGTTAGTCTGAGAGGGCAAACAAGCAATCACACAGAAGGTATCATTTTTGGTCAGCCACGTGGTCCGAAATCGTTCTGTGCCGTTGATTACATACACAACATCACAAACCGAAGTGAGTAGGCACCTACTGGTGTAACGGTGATACTAGTGATGGAGGGGCATGTGAGTAGTATGTTTTCTTCCTGTAAATTCGCTTTGCATCTCTTGAAAAGGGAGATCTGTTGCGGAATTTGTGGAGTCGCTTTGTAGCATTTGCTTGGATTTGAGCAATTAATGATTTGGGTCAATGAATATCCAGGAAAGTTCAAAAAGACGCTCAGGAGAAGATGGATGTTTTTGTAAAAAAGATGCAAATGAGAGTTTTGCTTCCCTGTCCAATAGTCTGTACCTGGTCAGTTGGCATTTTATGATAAACAACTCCGCCGCGAAGGCCTTCTTCCTTCAACTGGCACAATGATGGAAATCCGGCAGCTTATCTGTACCATTTTTAAAAGAATGTTCATACGACGAACGTTGGTATTCGGGCATATGAATAGCAAGCACGGATATTAACATCAACAAATTGCACCCAAAGGCCAAGAACCAGCTTCCTACAGTAAGGCTAACGCTATTGCGCTGTTATACGATCAATTCACAACAAAGCATTTCAGACTGACAGTTCGAACGCTACTGACAGCAGTTAGTGCCTATACCTTGAATGGTCTGTATCCGGTGTCAGTGAAGATCACAGGGATTCCATTGTGGAAGGTGTACTAAACAAACGAAACCCCAATCATTTCGACATTTCTTCCACACTCTTCTGAAGTGTAAGGGGGAAAGCACAGGGCTCGGTAGACAATGATTCCGTATGCGCAGCAGATTGCTGACTCACTACTTACCAGTAGTCAAATGACTGTTTGAATAAGTCAACAGCCACTTAAATCAGGACTCACACCTAAATCTCACTGAGACTATTTTGAGGCCGCAAGTGGGGCTATTTGGCGGAGATGATCAAGACCTTTGAAGTGCCTACATCGATTCCATAGCACACAAGGCCGCCGGGTCTAACATAACTACTGAGACACCGAAAAGGTTACACAGTCTGTGGTGCGTCTACTTGATCCTCAGTCAATCTGTATGACGTTGCCTTGTGGGTGACCGAAGCGCATGCCAAAAAAAGGATATGAAAATGCACGGAGATGCCGCAGGCCTGTGGAAGGCGAAATAATTTTGAGTCAGGTGAGGAATCTTCCACGGTGGTCATTTTTGATACTTTGGGACTACGGCTATGACGGTGTTTTACGGAGTCCGGTAAGGTTAAAAAAACGTATCTGCCTCATCGCTTGTGAAGAAACACTTTTCTGAACTTCTGGGTAGAGACCAGTTGATCTCGATTTTTCCAGTAAAACTGGGGTATCCCAATTTAGCATGTGCTGCCTTAACTCTAAGACGACATACTCTGAAACTTCTCAACGATTTATTAGTATCCCATAGCTAGAGATACCCTAGTCGACTCAGTCCGACAATTATGCCTCAGGCTACGCCTACTTCCCTGTCTATACAAACGCTCATGTTCAGCGTGCGTAACCTTGAAGTAATTGGCCATCTGGATTGTCCGGCTTCACTGTGAACATCATAGTGCTCTCAACACCACAGACAGCTTACACTGAATGTTCTTGGTTCAGGCAAATTGAATTCTGTTTGAGGTGGATACTGATATCGCGTACACAAAAACTGCTTGAGATATCTCATCTGAATCCAACCTACGTGTCCTTGATAAAGCTCGCTACTCATTAGGCTGCTGAAAGCCAGGTCCAATGAGGTTTTGAGGGGACCTCAGGGACTACGCTTACTTGACGAGCCCATAAAGCGTCGAAATCGGGTTTTCGGCAACCATGAGTGGTACGCTATGCCAAGAAAATATTCAGCAATATCTCAAACATCATGTTAGTTGAAACGTGAAAAAAATTTTTTCCAGGACATTGAGTTGCACAAAACCACGAACGGGTTACCTGGTTAGCTGTCCCATTAAGTCCCAAAGTGTTCCGCTAATTCACCCGTTCTCTAATGCGAGTTCGAAGTGAACATCGAAAGCATGCTTCTCGCCAAACAACCTAATTGTCGGGAGACGATAAGTGAACGAACATCCTTAAAACAAAGAATGGTCGAGCACGTGCTTCCAGATAAGTTTGCCGCTCTGTTACCACCGCACTTATGTAGGGTAGGTCAAACTCAGAAGAAGACTTACCACTGTTTCTAGCAACAGCAGCGTAGTGGATCGACAGAGCACGAACAGACTTACCCGACTTCACCACTTGGACAGGAACCACAACGCCTTCGTTTGTGTCCAAATAAATCCCACAAAACACTTCAGGGGGCCCCTTGTACTTACAGTGCAGCAGACGAAACCATTTATATTCCTACAAAACATACGTATACGTTACCACAGCTTGGATTTTGCACCAACTTTGTTGAAAGAACAAGATCGTAAGTCCAGCATAAACATTCCAACGGCTTCCTTGACTGGGGTGCTCGTATGCACTGCGTAGAGTTGAATTTTAAGGACGGTTCTGTGCAACCGGTGTTGCTTGAGCCGGGATCGGTCCAGTTCCCAGGCAAGTTCTTGTTCAAACACCGGTTGGACGGTGTGAGGCATAGGATCAGTTGAAAGGACTTCATTGTTAAATCGAGCCTCACAAACTAGATGATAGTCTGGTCGTTCTGGAAAGTTTCGACCTGCAGAAGGAAGAGGGGAAGGGGACGGAAGAGACTTTGACAGACGTCGTGAAGAGTCTTGGATCGACGAAAAATCACTTATTTTTATTTTGACTTTCTTTCCGTGCATGCTAGCCTCAGAAAGAACGACTGGGTTTCTAAAGAAAAAGCGGTATTTCTGATAGCCTATTGTGCCAACCAAACCAGACGCTTCACTTGCCCTCAAATTAGACGATAAAAGGAGCGTCCAATCACGAACAATCATACCTCTCAAGGTACTAACCACTCTTTGGATGATCAGACAATATGACATCCTCGCCGAAGTTTGAGAAACGCATGAAGCCATCGACCGAACCGTAGATATCACTAAATTTTAGTCCCCATTATACGTCAAAATTAAGACTTCGAACTCGGTAAGTTTGTTTGGATTCCGGTTCAATCAAATACTGACTTACTGAAATGAGGCCGGTTTGTTGGTGATCTGTGACAGCTCAGGCTTCCCATTTGAATCAAGAGACTTCGGATAAGATAGGTCTACAAAAACCGTTCCTGCTGTGACAGCTCAGGCTTCCCATTTGAATCGAGAGACTTCGGATAAGATAGGACTACAAAAACCGCTCCTGGCGGCGGTTAAGCGACCATCACCGCTCCATCAGTACAAGTAGTCGTACTCAGTACGGAAGAGTTAGTCGTCCATTATTCTGGTCAGATTACCCAACTACGGAGTGGAACATGTCGATTGCTGACGCCGAACCCTATGTGTGTGGAGAACAAATAACTGTCACTCGTAGAACCATCCAGTGTTCCACGGAAAAAAATGAGCGAAACTAATTTGGCATCAGCGTGGTTCAGAAAGTGATAACTTCCAAGCAAACACGGTACACTTGGTAGGCTTATACGAGAAGTTATTGTTTCAGTCGCATACGCAAGGAGTTTTTGACGTTCCGTCTGTATGTGTGCGGTGAAATACAGAATAACAGGATGACAACTCATGACCGCCAATATGCACAAGCCACTGAACTATGACTGTCTCTCGCGTTCGATTACTGTTCAGAAATATCACCGATTTTTGCGCAGCTTTCCCCAAGTAAGACATTTTTCATCTTATGGAACAGTTTGTGAGTGATGAGGTCAGTAAAACGCGTTAAATTTCGCTAGAACGTTTCAGTCGTATTGAAAAGTCCGGAAAATGTGAGTCGGATTTGTTCCCAAGGTAAAAAGAAATTTTTGAGATATATTGATAACTATACTATACTATACTATACTATACTATACTATACTATACTATACTATACTATACTATACTATACTATACTATACTATACTATACTATACTATACTATACTATACTATACTATACTATACTATACTATACTATACTATACTATACTATACTATACTATACTATACTATACTATACTATACTATACTATACTATACTATACTATACTATACTATACTATACTATACTTCGTTAACCTTAATCCGTTCTGGATGGCTCAGTGATTGCAGCGCGAATTAACTGATTAAAAGATCCGTGTTTCCAATCCAGGCATCTCGAATACTCCCACCTAAGTTTGGGTAATCTGATAGTATCTCATCCCTCATGATTCCCTCGGGTCGTATGACGTACTGGAAGGGTGTAATAACTGAACGATCATTAGTTATTTACTGTGCGCCTTAAGAAACAGCTGATTTAACTCCAGCACATGCCAAACACTCTTAATGAAACCAATGGGGTTGACTGTTTTCTGTGAGATGTCCCCTACACTCCAACGATAATGGTGATATCTTACGTACGTGGTCCACACACTGCTGTTGTAGTTATGGGGTATCTTTTCATGCCTGTGCTTCACTCAACCTAAGACCGTCAAACTGGAAGACAGTCTACTAGGCTAAACCACATTTGTGGTTTACTGCATCAATCCACACCAATAGAAGACATGGTGACTGTAAAGAACGCGTCCTTGTGGGAGGTGCGGCTATTTCCATGCACTTGTCTGTTTATGAGTACACGGACGGTTTCAGTGGGTTTCAAGTCCAGACTATGAGTTGCTCAAAATAGCAACTAAATACAACCGACCGAACCAACTATGATTTTGTGAGACAAGCGTTATGCGAGGGTGCGTTACGCTATCACAGACACCGAGGTACTTATTCAACATCGTTACATATGAATCTGACGTCTGTTTCCCATCAAAGCATTGCCACTTGACACTTTTTTGAAACCATAGCTCAGCAACCATGATGACTTCACCCACTGCAAGCCCTTTGTTCCTTTTACGGATCAGTAAACCAACCCGCTAAGCCATATGGACAATGCGATTAAACTGACTTCCCATAAACGAACACTTTTTGTCAACTGTACTTCCAAACTGTGGCAACCACAGTTTTTACTGTTTTCAGAGACTTAACCCTCATCGTCGTCCACGGGCAAAGTAATTTAGTTGTTGAACTAAGCTTGATGATGACAGTCAGGATAAAAGCGCCTAACTTCAGTCAAATCAACTGGTAAGATTCGTCCCCATAGCCATTCTGTTTGCTTTGCCAAAGCTCATTCTACTGACTTCGCTTCTTCTTTAGGAGCAGTGTTCCGAAGGAATGTTGTTTTTGAATCTACCGATTTTTTTACAATATGGCGACCAATATTTGCCTATTTCGAGCTTTGACAACAATATATCATGTCCCATTCTCCAACTGACAATGGAAGATAGTGAACATGAAGCCTGAATGATAATACGACCTAAATGATCCCGAAGCCTTCAGATCGCTGCCCACCACAAATCCGTTCCGGTGAACCATTGACGGAAATATATTCCATCCACAACACTGGGTAAACCCGTCTTGACTGTAAGGGTTGTCTTTCATTATTCACCGTATGATGGATGATATTTCTCAGGTTTTTTGTATTCATTCCCAATCATATGGATTCAGTAACTGTCCGGGATAGGGTCGACTGATTTCAAAAATAAAGATCATCAGTTGAAAATGCGGAGATGGGGATCACATAAAAGGTGCCAGTATTGGCGCTGTGTACACTGTAAGTCTTGGTTTAGACACGGTCAGGGCCGATACGCACAAAAGTATAAATGTAGATACCCTGTACACTGGAATACTAACCTGAGATTAGTGCGGCGACCACCAACCAGCGTGGCTGCGGTAGCATCTTTCCAAAAGTAGATGCAACTGAAATAAAAACAGGAGTGATATGCTCAGAGCATTCATCTGTATATTTTTGTATAAGAGTAGCACAAAAAGAGCGTAGACAACTTATTCCACACCTTCTACTTAGTGATGCCGAAAGGGAAGAAAGAGGAGAGCGTTCAGCTGTAGCACCCTTCCGGCGCCTAGCTGCCATGCCACCCGAAGGAAGCACGAGGACTTGGATACTGTCAGCTTGCCCAAGCCTAGGCAGGGGAAGTCGAGAGGCGGAGGTCGGATTCGAACCACGGAACTTCCGGTCAGTAAATTCGCGTTCTAACCACTTGGGCCATCTCACCCCGAATCATCATCATTGTCCGCTGTAAGAACCGCGTACTGGTCGTACACTGGTTGTAGCTGCCACAGTTTCGTTCACCGATGATTGGGGGGGTAGGTAGCTGCGCATTGCACGCGCGAGCTGATAAATTGGTGCATAAATCTAGCACTGTCAGTGGGTTGTCAAGCGGGGGGTGGAAAAGGAGCTATGCATTGAAGGCAATAGCTTTGATGCACGAGCACCATTGAGGGCGCGACTGGGCCATGTCTGATAATGTCTCACCCCGAAAGAAGAGTCTGTAGTTATTCTGGCCGGTGAGAGGTAGATGGATATCCAACGACCATATGCCATATCTGTGTGCCCCATTAGTGTTTACTGGGACGACAGGGTGATGGATCGGTTGCTATAGATGAGCCCAGTGGAGTGTTACGGCATGCTGTAAGTGTAGACGTCAAATTGGACGCGGATGCACTCACTCTGTTCGATTTGTTCTCTGGGATAACTGACTTCCTATTCACATATGACTTGTAGTTTGTCATCTTTGTTAGCAAGATGTGATATTGAGGCCTTGGAAGAAATGGAGACAGCTGACAGAAATCTTAACTGCTAGATGGTCTTTTATCTAGCCAACTATGGTGAGTAGACGAGAGGTAAGGTAGGATCTGAGCTGGGCAATTTGATTACAAACGTTTAATCACCAATCGGAATGACATCATCAGAGCGTAGTGGTGCGCAGCGGTGGGCTAATGGTTGTGCACGGAAAGAAATGGAGTACAGCCGGTGGTAAAAATGTTTACTTCGAAGGGCAAACTTGAAACAGTATCCTAAGATGTCACCAGAATTTGATAGATAGTGTCGTAGGTAGCAGTAGTGACCTGGCTCTATCGGTACTCGGTATTTAAGATACCATGTGCGCCACAGTGTGGTGTCCAAGTGCGGCTGGGTGTTCAATGCACGCCACAAGTCAACTTGCTTGCAAGTTGTCGTGCTAGCCCTTGCAGTCGTTCATTACCTTTCGGACAAGCACAGCGCGCTTAGGACACGCAATCAGCGCGGGGTCTGACGTACAGTGATATAACTTGTCATCCGTTCGGTGTTTCGAGATCATGCGCAAGAAAGTGGATTTTTCAAGTGAAGATTGCAAAAAGCTCCTGATATTGAGAGATGACAATAAGATCAAGCAGTACTACAAAACTTCAAGCCCCTCTCACTATAGCAACTAGAATTTCAGGAAGTGGAAGCAGGGATTGGTACGTCGATGGTTCTTGGCATCTAAATGACAATAAGATCAAGCAGTACTACAAAAGTTCAAGCCCCTCTCACTGTAGCACCTAGAATTTCAGGAAATGGAAGGATGTATTGGTACGTCGATGGTTCTTGGCATCTAGCTTGCTGTAGGCGGCGCGCACTTCCTTTTGTGCAAAATTGCTGTAATCCAGGGCTTCTTATCTTCCGCGAGCAGCTGACGAACGGAGAGGTGCATTTGAATCTTTAAGAAATCAAGAATGAGAAGTACTCCCAGTGTGCTATACTCTGAAGAACGTCTCCTCAATAGGCTGACTTATCATAAAGTGCTTCATCCACCTGAACAGTACTGACGCGGTATATAACAAGACACCATGAGAGGTAGCGATGTCAGAGGTAACCACTTTCTCCTAATATTGTGCATCGGAGGGTCGAATTAATCCAAGTCAAAGTTGGTCTCGAAAACTTCCAGTTCACTTGATCACTTGTCCATGGTGAACAGATTCGTTAGGCACGAAAACCGCTGTTAGAATCCGTGCCACACAGACGAAAGTCAGCTTTCCTGGGGTGGAATTAATCCAAGTCAAAGTTGGTCTCGAAAACTTCCAGTTCACTTGATCACTTGTCCATGGTGAACAGATTCGTTAGGCACGAAGACCGCTGTTAGAATCCGTGCCACACAGACGAAAGTCAGCTTTGTCCTGGGGTGAGTGCACATACGTATTATTTGTTTACACGGGTATGGAGGGTGAGGGGCTTGCAGCTAGTCAAGTCGTACATCACAGCGATCGTGTTTAGTAGGGTATGGTGGTATTTCGATATGGATTACAGTGGGTCACCGGTTAGAAAGGAGAAAATTCTAGGATGGATGTGGCGGGCAGTACGGGATTATTCAGAGCTTTTACTACGGATGGTGAAAAGATCACTTGACCGTTTCGGTCCTTATTCGGATTGAAGACTTGAGCAGGAATAACAGCCGGTGTCAGTGTGACCGAGACGAATTCGTAATAAACAAGCACAGAATTGCATGCCTCCTCCCACATATGTGATTGTACTGGTGGTTTGAAGAGCGAGTCCGCTACGTATTTTGGTAGAACCATGATGAAGTAACACAGTACCTGGATTTACTGCTTGACATTCCGGACACCAACAGCGATCTCTTCTGAGGTAAAACCTTTCTACTATATAGCTTCAGCACTCCAGGTTACATGTGTCCTGGGGCAGGCCTTTCGATGACTTAGTTGCAATCACTTCATAATAGTAATAATAATGACAAGCAAATCACTTCCCGAGGGGTTGTAGGCAAAGGAGTATGTCAGTGATGGAAGATCCGCTCCCCCGACGCTATCCACAACGATCCATCCTCTGTCGTGAGCCAACCATCCCACCGTCGCATTTATCTACAGTACGTGAAAAACTCGCTGGGACTCCATTCTTTCCAGATCCACCACCACCAGCTTGTACACGTTTGTCTTCTTCAATGCATTGCATCTATTCCTCAATGTTCAACTGCGTTTACGGTCTACCCTTTTCCGGTAGGCCCAAAATACCTTACAAAAGGTTTACGAATCCAACTTTTTTCTCGCCTTCCAATTTATCCAAGGCGCCTAATAGCGGTAGTCTTTTCGGTGAGATAAGTGAATTGCACAAGGATAGAAATCTAGTTTCGTTCCACCCCCATCTCTGGTTCGGATTCACTCCATTTGAAGTCCATTAGTCTTCGCCACAGCTGCATCCATTGTCGATTGGAGATCCGTCTCTCACACAATTGGTTTACGTATGATATGCGTGTCAGTGATGAGTATATGCATCAGGTTACGAGGAGCTGCAATTGGAGAGAATACTGAATCGGCCCATATGTAAGGTCATCCTGAGGTTCCGCTGAGACGAGGATCACACAAGGATCCTTGGATCCAGCATTGTCCGAGTGGGTTGTTCCATGTATTTTATGCGACCCCGCATTCATCCTATACTTGAAAGAACAAGGTCTCCACACTCGTCAGGTATTGGCGCCCAAGCAGCCCACCTCGGTCAACTGCCTGCATACAGATTACACGCATAATAATTGATTCAGTTCGGTTAACAAGCCGTAAAACTTTGACCTGTGCAACTTGCAGCGACGGATAATAGAGGGAGCTGGAATAAAATAAAATCGTGGTCTAGAAAAGACTCCAGCCGTTGATGTGGCGTGCTCTTAGTAGCGCGACCACGCAGAGAGCATATGTTAGTGAAGTTTTGTCCCTTTGTTATCTTCATTAGGCTCCGCTTTCATGCAATACGTTCCCCCACCCTGTATTACCTAGCGGTCGGAACCCAGTAAACAAAACGGACCGCAGTGATTTTATTGATCTCTGGCCATAAAAACCATCTCTGGGCATGAACAAACCAGCTAAGTTAGGGCGACCGAATCAGCTCATCAGTAGGATAAGTCAGTGGCTTGTTATCAGAAACTAATCGTCACACCTCAACATTACTGATTCGATGCTCCCGTGGTGTTGTTGCTTTGATGGCACTGATTCCGAAATATAAGTCATTTTATTTCGGCATCGGTGCATAGCAGTCAGACTCCGCAAAGCAACACTAGAAACAGTACCGTCTTGTAAACCCTGCAACCTCTCGATAGGTTCATATCACGTCCATATCACTCCGGAGATGCTTACGTTGTAGGAAGACACCATCTTCTAACTGGCTCCTCTGTGGGTTGTTGCGACCGCCTGTTGGCTATAGTTGACCGCTGCTAACACTAAA
>NW_008751721.1:1415744-1418345 GCF_000715545.1 Opisthorchis viverrini | reverse complement strand
TTACTTGGATTTTTCTCCTTGTAACTTTGTATCTGGCTTACATTAGTAATTTACTCTGTTCACTAGAGATTCCATAGGGCCGTTAACCACTACAGGGTCAATACTGGTAAACCTGTGGAGGAAAAAGAGGTGGGTTACGAAATATCAGTCTGGACTAGTGAAGACTTGGAGGGTCACAACTATACCAAACGTCCGACCGTACGATATTGATACTGAGGCGCAGCTTTACGATCTGGGATGCGGATATGCCGCAAAGGTGCACTTTGGCGTTAATATGTTTTCTTCTGATACCCGTCTAAATCAGAAAGCCTACTGCTAGAGCACATGTAAAGTAAATCCGAGAAAATGGTACCAGAACTACGCGACCTCAGAAATATCTACAGGCTGGGGTTGAACCTATATATTTGTTAATACAGATGAGAACGTCTGGACCTGATTTGAAATCTTTCCGCCTTACGACCACAACTCACACGAAAAGCTTTTTGACTAGAAGGGCTGCGACTGAAGAAGCCAAACTTTTCTTCTACTTCTCTATGTGGTACGTGAATCTATGATTATCAAAGAATACTTCCACGTCGTTTTCAGTCACTTCATTCAAAAGTGCACTGAATCTTTGGTAAAATTTAGACACAATGGGGCGAGACAAAAACTGAAACTCCAAACTTCTGAATCCCAGGACCAATTCATCCAAGCAGACAACTCACAGATGAGACATTATAATGTCACCCACGGTTACGAATCTGAACACAGCACAAGTAGAAGAATCTGGTAACCCTATCTGACCTATTTCACTATCTTGTACAGTCCAGGTAAAGGGATCTATTTCGCCTCGCCTCGTTTGATAAACATCATCGTGCGCAGCACCAAGTATGAACGAATATGCAGGCAGTCATTGAGAACACCACATTACGTTACGACTATATCATTATTGCCCAGCGCAATACGCAATGAAAGTATGGATGAAGGTCTTCATCCTCTTCTTCCTTTTGCCCGCATCGCGGAATCGCGTTTTACGATACTGAGAATTATCAGTGTGTCACTACCACCGTAATTACCTTTCTATTTGTTTATAGTGGGATAATTCTCATGAATATATTGGTCAAATTTCGACCAAAATGACACGCAGGGCTAGCACTCTGGGTAGTGTGTGACGACGGAGAGCCAGTTAGTTCATTGCTGGCTAGGTATTATTGTGGAGATCCTAGCTTACATTTAACTTCCACCCTCGTGTCTTCATGGGATCACTGCACAACGGTTCTTCCACAACATGCACACTGTATTCAGCTAGGTTGAAATATTGGATAGCTTCAGCTTAACACGCAACTCCAACTATTTTACAGTCGCCCCATAATTTAATTTGCGTTTCTGTGTATTGGCGGTCAGGCCTAAAACAGTGAATAAATGCAAACTGATGAACATAAATTTCACCACAAATCCTGACGCACGAAGATCAATTCTTGCACAAGCGTCTGTTTTGCTGTTAACAACTTGGTTTAGCGTACTAAAACAATTGTTTGATCTTCAGTTCACCAGCACACTTTCGCATTTTTCTCTTTTCACTGGGTCAACATATAGTTGGTATAGGGCATTAAGAGGAACTGCCGGGCCTCATTTTCTCAATCACTTGTGTCACTGTCGATATAGGTGTTACAATCCTCTCCGTTTTAAATCCATTTGTACGGAGATACTGTGGCGTTTGTATATTTATTTTACTTCCATTATAACACTTCGTATTTCATCAATTGCATAATCGTTTTTTGTTTAAATACGAAAAACTACAAAAACGCGCACTTGTACAATTTCACATAATACAAGCGTGGTCATGTACTTACACTCTCGCTTCTGATTTCGCTCGCGCTTGCAGCGGTCATTCGCGAGTACCATGTAATAACTCTGGTACCAAGACATTTCAGACATCTTCGGAAATTGTTGGGAATTGTTCAGAAGAAGACCTCTGGACCAACCTGATTGTATTATTGTTTATTCGCTGACCTGGGCCAAAGACGAACTATTTTAAAGGGAACGATTTTTAGTGAGTCTTTTCCATCTGATCTCTTTATTTTTGTATACCCAACCTAGCGTAATTATTTTTATTTCTTTGCCACACACTTCTGGTGAACTAAATTATTGGGTAGCCAGACCACTACAATACTTTACTGCATTCTCTCACAATCAATGGACAGAAATCAGGATATTTGCGCGTGTCCCATTCCCCTCTTCTCGGTGTGGCCCACTGCTGACCTTCAGGTCCTCTGGAAGATGGCCAGCTCTTTATATGAACCCTTGAGCAACCCCTCTGCAGCTACCGCGTCACTCCTGTCTTGCTTCACGGATTCACGGATTTACGGAATGATACACGGGATCGTGGCTTTTGCCCAAGTTTCCCGGATCGGTTTTGTTCTTGTCGGTCAGTGGCTGTCGTTCACCTGATTGTCACAAGTGAATACTAGGCGTAGCACTGCTATTTGTGTTCTCAGCGCGAGCAGTATGATTGCCAGCGCGATTATTCGCATAAATAAATGTCTAATAGTGCTTTAAACTGGGTTCTAGAAGGAGCGTGGACAACCGTCGGAGGAAGGTCATTCCACGCAGCTACTACCC
>NW_008751721.1:1409014-1415651 GCF_000715545.1 Opisthorchis viverrini | reverse complement strand
TATGTCCCCGCCGGGTGTTTGCTGGGTCAACGGTAAAAAAACCTGTTTGCCAAGCTTTGTTCAAACAAGGCGTAGGGAAGAATTAGGTCTCCTCGGAGGCGATGGTACTTCAGTGGAAAGAGATCAAGCATTGCGAGACGCCTTCCGTTGTCCATGGATTTGAGGCCGGCAACCATTCTCGTAGCGGCCCACTGGACCCGCTCAACGAGGGTGACATCTTTCTTAAATCCTGAGTAGACAACTTGGTTGGCGTGTTCCAAGAGCGGTCTGCCGTAGGCCCCATAGAGGATTTGGAAGTCCATGCGAGTAATACGGAAGAAGGTGCGTCTGATCATCCGTAAAATAGCGAATGTCTTTTTGACCGATGATGCTTGTGGATGACTTCGTCGGTCCAATGTCCTCCATCTCCAGCGCGTCGAATTACGTGGATATTTTTAGCGGCGCTGACCGAAGTAGTTCAGCTGAGCACTTGGACTCAACACGTTGTTGCACCCACCATATTCAGCGCAGGTTATCTACCTTCCCTCATCGATGTGGGTATCAAAGAAACACACTTCGTTGATCAGGTGATAGGTAGCGCGCCACTGGATCGTAGTGACCACTGTGTGCAGACTTTTGATTTCATCTGCCACTGGGCCAGAAATCCAGAACCTCAAATGTGGAACCAAACTTCTGCCGTGCTGACTTCTCAGGAATGCGCATCTTTCTTGAAGAAGTTAAATTGGGACCAGCTTCAGTGGAAGACCTATGTAGGACCATTGTGCAGAAAGTTCACGAGGCTGACGCGATCTTTGTTGCTAAAGTACCAGCATGCGGTCGGATGAGCCGCAAGGTACCTGAAAGGATCCGCCCTCTTCTGGAAAAGAGGTTTAAAGTATTTTTCAAAAATTTTACTGAGGGCGCAAATGAGCCGATATTTCGTAAAATGCGGAACCGCTGTAAATCGGTGATCCGTCAGTTCAACGTGCGAAAACAAGCTGCCATCGTGAACATCACGGGGAGAACAAAATAGTGCTGAATAAATGCATGAGATATCGCCTCGGGAACAAGCCATCCTTGTTCTCCTTGAGAGACTAGAAAGGGGAGCCACGCGTGACCCAAAACTAGTGTCCAAGGTCTACAGAGAACACCGTGCAGGAGTTGGAAGACATTCGTCGACCCTCGCAAAAGATCGACCCGTTCTGCGCGTTGGGACCCAACGAGTTGCATCCAAGGATCCTGAAGGAAGCGTCGTACACACTGGCAAATCATTTCCACTTGGTGCTCCGTCAGCCGCTTGAGGAAGGCCACATTCCATCTATTTATAAGGAACCGATTGTCACACTAATATACAAAACTCGCGACCGACTGCCGCCTGGCAGTTACGGACCAATAAGACTCAACAGTGTGCCGTGCAAGGTGATGGAACGAATTGTGAAACGAGCCATCCTAGATTACCTTACTTCCAACGGATTCACATCTCCAATTCTGCAAAGCCCTCGCGAGTGGAATAGTACATTTTACTCCAAAGTATTGCATTTTGTTACATACGTGCTCAGACCAAAAATCGTTTTAATCAGCCGTCACTTTTTGAGGATTTTTTTAAAGTAATCTCTTGAAATTTCTAGCGCACAGTCGACTTTGAACTTTGTGTGCTACAGCTTTGAAAGTTGCTTGGCATACATTTGTTCAGAAATTTGAGGCTATTACCTCTTCGATCTTCGTTGCGTTAAAGGCTTTAACCAATACATGAAGGCCAACTATGCTATATTCATGCGTTCATTTAGTAATCGAAGAAGCAAGGTTGTTTTGCGTTATGAATGAGCGTACTACAAACTCAGCAGGCGACCTGCAAAACCGGCGAAAAGTCAAGGAATCCGAAGAAGCTAGAAAGCCGAGCATGTGTTTTCCGGTAAAAAAAAGTGCGCGAAACACCGGCTGTCCAGTGCAGTCTTATCCAAGCGGAGAAAGGAACCACATCATAGTCATCTCTTATCTTCAATACAGCTATAAAGTGTAGGATATTTGAGATCGGACTCTGGTTAATTGATGGCTAATCGAAGACGCGTTGGATATTTGCATGGTCCCGCTAGAGTATGCTTGTGAAATGCACAGTATGTGACCGATTATTTGGGTAAAGTCTTCACCATTCAAGAGCAGGAGCTCGGGGAGTTGGTACAGGAGAAGGAGTTACGGTGCGAGGCTTGGACAGCAGGTGCTTGAGTCCAAGGAATCGCTTTGGTGGGGAGACACGAAGTGTTATTAGGACAGGAAGTCTAGAGAAAGAACCTGTGCTATCATTCTATACTACCGATAATTCGTTACCACATCTCGAAAGTCAGCAGTCGATCTTGTTGGCGTGGTGGAGGTCAGAGAAAACATTTTTGGATGTTTAGAGATAGAATAGGGGGCCTCAAGGTCATGAGCGTGTCATGAGCAAAACGAACAGACTGCACGAACTGGGGGCCAGATGCGTCCTCGAAAGCAACCTGCGTAATAACCTTGTCTTCTACGTGATAACGCAAGATAATGTATTAGCCTGACCAAAGTCGGTGGTGGTGCGACGATATTAAATATCAAAGTCCTGCTCCAGCATGATAAGTGATCACCTTTGAAAGCGGTTGGTAATTGTACGGAACACCTTTTTTGAAGCGAAAACAGACAGTGAGGGCTTATGCTCGGTGATCAAGTTCAAACAGCGACCGTACAGCAACTTGCGAAGACGCCGGACGGCAAACGCTAAGATAATGCTTCCTTTAGTATTTGTCTGTATCGCTCTTCTGCTGGGGTTAGCTATTTCGGCGCGTGCATGAGGACCTTCATCGATCCGTCTGGAAAGGCTTGAAGTTCTGTGTTTCGGTCCTGGTCAACGCTATCAGATGCCTTCTTTACGGACCGGGTAGTTAGCACCATTCTGCGTTTTATAGACGGGCCCGGGGACTAAGAGCCAAAAGTGGAGTTTGCTTCTGTGGACTCATTTTTGGGACAAGCCCGAAGGTCACCACCGCACAGAGAGGCAGGCCGTCCGTTGCATATTTCAAGCCTTGACGCAGCAAGGTTTGCTCCTAAACAACCAACCGCTTGATGATGACTGTGATCCCTCTGAGTGTCAGCACGTTAAGCCTATCCACATCTCAGCTCATCTGTTTACACAGACCGTCCAAAGCTATCGGAGGTAGTTTGGGAACAAGTGAACGGGTGAAACCCTTTTTTGGTAGGTTGTGTGATCCGGCACTCATCGCTGGTGAGCGGGGAAGCAAGGTAAGAAAACAGTTGCGAAAAATAGTTCTCACTGCTCGGAACCTACTGGCCCCTAAATACAGGGGACAAGTCGAGGCAGGATAGTCACATCGCCCGGTAGAACGGAACTGTGCAGTCTCCAGCACAGGTGTCAGTCACCGCATACTTTAAGTTTGTTAACGCAGGTTGACTTCGCCTTGTTTCGTTCCAACGCCATGATAGTGCAGTTTTGGTGGTCGCTGTCATAAGTCCCTCAAAACGAGTGAACGTAGTCATTAGGTGGACCATGTTCAGAACGCAGCCGTCGCCCACCATGAGCCCTCGCCAGTCTCATGATATGATTGTTTGTATATAACATTCCCGCACGAGACACGGCGTACCGGTACACCTGTATGGTGTGCTCCAGTGTGGCTGATTGGTGCATCCGGTTTTTGGGCAGCCGTTCACCTTCACCATACAATTGTTGGCCACATCACCAAAGTGGACAACTTCGGATTGTGCGTTTACAGCCCATTTCTGGGTTATGTGCAACCAGTGGTCCGTGATATAAGAGACGAATCGCGGGTCCGTGTGGCGCAGAATTGGCAAATCTGTGTGCTGGTATTACGATAAACAAAAACCTACTGTACGGCATTGTCCAAGTAAGCCACGCGGCGAAGTATGTGCCGGGGATTCGCAGTGTGTCTATGACCAAAACACATGGATTTTATATGGCACATAGATGTTTCCCGATGACCATTCCAATATAAAAGTAGCACAACATGACGTTGCAAATGAGCGCAACACTTGCGGCCCAAATTCGTGCCGCCCACTTTTCCGGGACGAAAGTCTCCTTTTTTAATGCTCCCCCATCACTTCTATTGACAAGCCGAACAATTCACACATAGGGGTGAGCTGCGTGCCATCCGTGATCGTAAAGGTGTATCTAGAGGCCGGGTGAGTTCTCTAAAACCTTACCAAATACGGTTTGTCGCGGGTGTTCCGCTGACAATAAATACATCTGCGAAGCGTCGAAGTACACCGCCTCCAGCAATTGGGAGAAGTATATGTGGCTATAGTGGCCTTGCCAAGACTGCAGAACGAGCACGCGTGCGGTCCCCCGAAGTTTTTCCGTTACCGAAGGCATATTATCTGCCACATAAAATCCAACGATGCAACACCTACTCAACAGGGCTTGTCGACACTTCTGGAGGTAGTTCTATATATCCTGAATGGTGAAGACTTTACCCAAATAATCGGTCACATACTGTGCATTTCACAAGCATACTCTAGCGGGACCATGCAAATATCCAACGCGTCTTCGATTAGCCATCAATTAACCAGAGTCCGATCTCAAATATCCTACACTTTATAGCTGTATTGAAGATAAGAGATGACTATGATGTGGTTCCTTTCTCCGCTTGGATAAGACTGCACTGGACAGCCGGTGTTTCGCGCACTTTTTTTTACCGGAAAACACATGCTCGGCTTTCTAGCTTCTTCGGATTCCTTGACTTTTCGCCGGTTTTGCGGGTCGCCTGCTGAATTTGCAGTACACTCATTCAATACGCAAAACAACATTGCTTCTTCGATTACTAAATGAACGCATGAATATAACATAGTTGGCCTTCATGTATTGGTTAAAGCCTTTAACGCAACGAAGATCGAAGAGGTAATAGCCTCAAATTTCTGAACAAATGTATGCCAAGCAACTTTCAAAGCTGTAGCACACAAAGTTCAAAGTCGACTGTGCGCTAGAAATTTCAAGAGATTACTTTAAAAAAATCCTCAAAAAGTGACGGCTGATTAAAACGATTTTTGGTCTGAGCACGTATGTAACAAAATGCAATATTTTGGAGTAAAATGTACTATTCCACTCGCGAGGGCTTTGCAGAATTGGAGATGTGAATCCGTTGGAAGTAAGGTAATCTAGGATGGCTCGTTTCACAATTCGTTCCATCACCTTGCACGGCACGCTGTTGAGGCTTATTGGTCCGTAGCTGCCAGGCGACAGTCGGTCGTGAGTTTCGTATATTAGTGTGACAATCGGTTCCTTATAAATAGATGGAATGTGGCCTTCCTCAAGCGGCTGACGGAGCACCAAGTGGAAATGATTTGCCAGTGTGTACGACGCTTCCTTCAGGATCCTTGGATACAACTCGTTGGGTCCCAACGCGCAGAACGGGTCGATCTTTTGCGAGGGTCGACGAATGTCTTCCAAATCCTGCACGGTGTTCTCTGTAGAACTTGGACACTAGTTTTGGGTCACGCGTGGCTCCCCTTTCTAGTCTCTCAAGGAGAACAAGGATGGCTTGTTCCCGAGGCGATATCTCATGCATTTATTCAGCACTATTTTGTTCTCCCCGTGATGTTCACGATGGCAGCTTGTTTTCGCACGTTGAACTGACGGATCACCGATTTACAGCGGTTCCGCATTTTACGAAATATCGGCTCATTTGCGCCCTCAGTAAAATTTTTGAAAAATACTTTAAACCTCTTTTCCAGAAGAGGGCGGATCCTTTCAGGTACCTTGCGGCTCATCCGACCGCATGCTGGTACTTTAGCAACGAAGATCGCGTCAGCCTCGTGAACTTTCTGCACAATGGTCCTACATATGTCTTCCACTGAAGCTGGTCCCAATTTAACTTCTTCAAGAAAGATGCGCATTCCTGAGAAGTCAGCACGGCAGAAGTTTGGTTCCACATTTGAGGTTCTGGATTTCTGGCCCAGTGGCAGATGAAATCAAAAGTCTGCACACAGTAGTCACTACGATCCAGTGGCGCGCTACCTATCACCTGATCAACGAAGTGTGTTTCTTTGATACCCACATCGATGAGGGAAGGTAGATAACCTGCGCTGAATATGGTGGGTGCAACAACGTGTTGAGCCCAAGTGCTCAGCTGAACTACTTCGGTCAGCGCCGCTAAAAATATCCACGTAATTCGACGCGCTGGAGATGGAGGACATTGGACCGACGAAGTCATCCACAAGCATCATCGGTCAAAAAGACATTCGCTATTTTACGGATGATCAGACGCACCTTCTTCCGTATTACTCGCATGGACTTCCAAATACTCTATGGGGCCTACGTCAGACCGCTCTTGGAACACGCCAACCAAGTTGTCTACTCAGGATTTAAGAAAGATGTCACCCTCGTTGAGCGGGTCCAGTGGGCCGCTACGAGAATGGTTGCCGGCCTCAAATCCATGTACAACGGAAGGCGTCTCGCAATGCTTGATCTCTTTCCCCTGAAGTACCGTCGCCTCCGAGGAGACCTAATTCTTCCCTATGCCTTGTTTGAGCAAAGCTTGCCAAACAGATTTTTTTTACCGTTGACCCAGCAAACACACGGCGGCGACATAGTAAGGAAATTTTCAAGCTCAGAGCACACATATTCATTAGACGAATTATTTCTCATTTCGTGTAGTAGCTGCGTGGA
>NW_008751721.1:1387586-1405844 GCF_000715545.1 Opisthorchis viverrini | reverse complement strand
CCGTGTCTCGTGCGGGAATGTTATATACAAACATCATATCATTGAGACTGGCGAGGGCTCATGGTGGGCGACGGCTGCGTTCTGAACATGGTCCACCTAATGACTACGTTCACTCGTTTTGAGGCACTTATGACAGCGACCACCAAAACTGCACTATCATGGCGTTGGAACGAAACAAGGCGAAGTCAACCTGCGTTAACAAACTTAAAGTATGCGGTGACTGACACCTGTGCTGGAGACTGCACAGTTCCGTTCTACCGGGCGATGTGACTATCCTGCCTCGACTTGTCCCCTGTATTTAGGGGCCAGTAGGTTCCGAGCAGTGAGAACTATTTTTCGCAGCTGTTTTCTTACCTTGCTTCCCCGCTCACCAGCGATGAGTGCCGGATCACACAACCTACCAAAAAAGGGTTTCACCCGTTCACTTGTTCCCAAACTACCTCCGATAGCTTTGGACGGTCTGTGTAAACAGATGAGCTGAGATGTGGATAGGCTTAACGTGCTGACACTCAGAGGGATCACAGTCATCATCAAGCGGTTGGTTGTTTAGGAGCAAACCTTGCTGCGTCAAGGCTTGAAATATGCAACGGACGGCCTGCCTCTCTGTGCGGTGGTGACCTTCGGGCTTGTCCCAAAAAAGAGTCCACAGAAGCAAACTCCACTTTTGGCTCTTAGTCCCCGGGCCCGTCTATAAAACGCAGAATGGTGCTAACTACCCGGTCCGTAAAGAAGGCATCTGATAGCGTTGACCAGGACCGAAACACAGAACTTCAAGCCTTTCCAGACGGATCGATGAAGGTCCTCATGCANGAGGTATGTGGTAAGTAGGCATCCCAAATAGTGGCTGAAGATGGCACTGTGTAAACAAGTCTCTACGTTTTAGTGGCTGAAGTGTTCCCATTTCAGGGTAAATATCCCTCCCAGTTAGTCAGCAGTCCGTCTTATGGTGATATGATAACCTATACCTTTCGCTCATTTCAGAACGTCACTTGTTCAATAAAATCTTCGCACCAGTTTCATGCACCTCCCAAAATGACATATGTACTAACCAAAAATCAGATGAACTCAACTTTTTACGTCTTCTAATTCGGACTTTTTTCCAGCTAGAGATGGACGGGTGAGTTCCGACCAGCTGATGAAGCAGCGTGGTCCCCAGGCGCATGTTAGTCGTGTGCGTCATCTAGGTTCGTTCAGCTATCCCATATGATCTATGTAGGTCACGTGTCTAGCTGATCAACGCCCTGGTCTTCTTGGTATATTTGGAAAGCTATAATGGAACGCTCCCTCCTCTACCAACGAACTTGCACGATTTTTCTGGCTCTAGCCATTTTTAGTGAACAGCAGTTATTGAGCAAAATTATTTACAGGAATAGCAAGTCCGCATATTTTGCATCCACGAGGGCCATGTAGGTTCTGGAGTGTTCAGCGAATTATTCCAGCCATGAAACCATCTGATAGTTCCTTCCGCGATTCGTGATTTCCTAATACAGGCAATCTGTTTACAGTCGGTGGTGTTAATTGGCCTTTAAGAATCGCTCACATAAACAAAATACCAATGTAGATAACTTGCAAATTATCATCTATACCCAAGCATTCTAACACCACGAACTGCCAACACTGAAAATGCCGTAGCTTTCAAGAAATCTACTCAATTGTGGGAATACCCACCGGTCTTGCGCTGCGTTTCATTAAACCGCATGTTGCGGTATTGCGATGTATCCCGGTCATTTGTATTTCCTGTATCCACCTCGAGGACTGTGCATCTTTATATGTGCTAACTCACTTCAGGCAATTTCCAAGATCAAACTGAGTGCACACTTATGTTTTCAGCGTCACGTCTGTAAATCACCTGTTGTTCGAAGCATTAATGTTGTGTTCAAGGTTTTGTCCTCTTACTATTCCACTGTATCAGGAGTCGGGATCAGGCAACATAGCTGGAGATAGAATATCTTCACAGTCCGCACGTATTACGGTCTTCTCACTGTATGATCAGAAACGTAACAAGTTTGCACCACCGCGCAATAATAACTCTCGTTTTACTTTCCTCCTCACATAAAGTGAGGAGATGCTGCTGTCGGACCGTGGTGAAGAGGTGGACTGAGAAGAACTAGTGCCCTGCACAAAAATCCAGAAATTCCCTTGCGAATAAAACAATTGTATTGCACAACTGATCCTTACTGAGTTTTTCATGTAAAGTTGGATTTTCCGTTAGCAGAACGGAAGACGAACGGAAAATACAGATTTTGAATTTTGAATTCAGAATAGTAGCTGGAATGCTCGCCTCCTGCCGGCTGAGCATGAAAAGTACGTTGAATATATTCTTCCAAAGAACCTAAATGATTTCACTTCTGGCGAAAAGGTTCACTCGTTGCCACAAATATCCGGACAACGAACGTCATTTTTCAACACCCGTCATCGATGTCCGAAGCTAGTTAAAAGTGACGCAAAAGACTTTCTCATTTAGTCCGACATTGTGAACCGGGAATGCGAACGGTTCAAACTCGGTTCATTACCGGAAGATCGGTTAAAGTTGCTGATTGTCGTATGTTGTCCACAACCCCTGAAGGATGCAAAAATTCGTACCGGACGCCCCAGCCGCATCGAGCAACTTCCAGTAATGACACCACGGACCATCACCTCTGAATGTTATCGGCTGGCGGACCATGGCGGTATCGAATTCCAGGAAATCCATCAGGCCATGCAACAGCCTGGCCCTTTCATTTCCGGTCCGACTAAACTGGCCTCACAGTATTCTGGTCCGAAGCGAAACGAAGGCCAAAAGAAGACATCGCCTTCACGGTGTTGGCACCGTGGAGCCCGGCGCTTCGTCAGGTTCTATCCCAACAAATAGCACCAGTGCCGTCAATGTAAGTCTAGGGGACCAAAAGATGGGTCACGGATATATACGGTCCCTGGTGTTTCAGGGCAGCCAACGCGCATCCTTCCCAAGCCGAAATCGAACTCTAATGGCTCCTCTTCCTTTTTGCTGGCTAATTTTTAGATCGACGCCCTAGGTCACCGAAGATTTTTCGGGGTCAATGTCAACGATCACCCAGTCCGGATGTCATGTCACACATTACCCTCATTTTTGGAAGCTTTCTAGCACACTCGGGCAATCTCGAACCTGACAAGTCGCTCGAACTGCTATCAGTACCTGCGAAGTAGAGCTAAAACGTTTCGGTGAGCTCCAATGCTGTGTATTTTTTCGAGGAACCACATTCGTGGGGTCGTGTTATGTAACGGCAGTTGAGCTGAACTTACTGAATCTTGATTGGTTCGACCACTCCGACGCTCCAATAAGTGTCATTTTTCATGCATTTCAGTCTCCCACGGCGCACATTGATCATGCATCCGACATTATCAAGCCTTTCCAGACGGATCGATGAAGGTCCTCATGCACGCGCCGAAATAGCTAACCCCGGCAGAAGAGCGATACAGACAAATACTAAAGGAAGCATTGTCTTAGCGTTTGCCGTCCGGCGTCTTCGCAAGTTGCTGTACGGTCACTGTAGGTGTTCCGTACAATTACCAACCGCTTTCAAAGGTGATCACTTATCATGCTGGAGCAGGACTTTGATATTTAATATCGTCGCACCACCACCGACTTTGGTCAGGCTAATACATTATCTTGCGTTATCACGTAGAAGACAAGGTTATTACACAGGTTGCTTTCGAGGACGCATCTGGCCCCCAGTTCGTGCAGTCTGTTCGTTTTGCTCATGACACGCTCATGACCTTGAGGCCCCCTATTCTATCTCTGGGCATCCACAAATGTTTTCTCTGACCTCCACCACGCCAACAAGATCGACTGCTGACTTTCGAGATGTGGTAACGAATTATCGGTAGTATAGAATGATAGCACAGGTTCTTTCTCTAGACTTCCTGTCCTAATAACACTTCGTGTCTCCCCACCAAAGCGATTCCTTGGACTCAAGCACCTGCTGTCCAAGCCTCGCACCGTAACTCCTTCTCCTGTACCAACTCCCCGAGCTCCTGCTCTTCACCGTTCTACGAATCTGACTAAACCCGTAATTCCCCATACGCAGAGCTGTAGTCCTTCTAGCCGTACAACCCAGCTCCCCGACAGGATCTCTAAACCACAAATACCGTTAAGTAATCCTAGCCCCTGTCAAGTTCCGCCCCTCTGGAAGCCCGCGTACTATAGGCCTGGGATCCTTTTTCATCGACTACCTACTCCACCACAGCTTCCGCCCTCTCCGAAGCCACGTTAAGTTCCACCTCTAGGACCTTTAACTATATCTCGACTTCCTATTCCAAACTTCATTCAGCTACAGCCAACGCAGAGGAATCCTGCTCACCCCAGACAGAGTCCGCCTTTCCCAGAGAGTTTGACTATACCACTAACTTCCTCACTGCACCCTGTCACCTCCCATTATCTTGCATCTCCTACCATAAACCTCTTATTCCATCTCCTACGATCGACCCAGTTTGGCTACCGGTTCCCTCTACCCCCTACAATTCGATGCTGAAGGCTCTACAAAACAGATCCACCCGCCCTCTTGGTGCTCCTTCCTTACCCCCTAATTCCCTGTTTCTTAAACACCTTACCTGCACTTCCATCCCGCGTGACCTAAATCCCACTGTTTCCGTTGAGCTGCCACACACGGTACCAACTCCTGATTATGTCGATTATATTATTACAGACGATTGCCGGACCCATCCTCTCGCTTTTTGTCCATGGAGCTCCGCTGCCTGCACTGCCACCCAAACGCTGCCTCGGTTTCCACCACGGAACGTCCAGCCTCTTATTCTCACGTATCTTCACCTGGTCTTACATCACCTACAAATTCGAGAACTCTCGATTCCCCTGTCTCTAGTCCATTCAATATTGACCTCCCTGGGCTCGTCAACTTCTTGCTAGCCACATCAAACACCTGTCCTGATCCCGCTAGCAGTCTCTCTTTGGCTTTAATCAACACCCGCTCTCTCTTACCTAAATTACGCTAAGTCCAAGCTATCTCCACTATAGATCGTCCGACATTTAGCAGCATCACTGAGACGTGGCTCTCACCTAGCACGCCTGATGCCCCTATCTCCCTTCCGGGATACACTATCTACTAATCGTTCCCACCGCCGTGGTGGTGGCTGCCTCATATACGCCAGAACTAAAATGGAGGCCTCCATCATTGACAAACCACTATTGGCGGGCACTCCAGACTCTGTTTGGCTTTCTGCCTGTGGGGCCAATCCGCCGTTCATCTTCTGGTGTTTGTAGATGCCCCCTCTACACTCTATTGGCTCGATTAACCGTCTATCCACGCTTCTTTCTCACACTCAAGCTCTACCCTACACAAACAAACTAATTGTTGGGACAGTTGTTGAGATTGCCTGGTCTCAACAAAACTCCCCTTTGCGTCTTTCGCCTCTGCTTACCCACCTTAATGTTGAAGGCTGGTCTAAGCTTGTAAGACAACCAACACGCAGTGCCCACACCCTGGACATTGCTATCTGTGTCCCACCGCTGCAGTTGGCCCGCAGTTTCCTGACAGCAACCATTGTATAGTAACTTGCAGCTGGACTAGTACTCTGCCTTCAGGTACTCCTCCTCCCTTAACCTCTTTTATCCTTTCCCGGGCATTCCTGAAGCCATTGCAATCTCATTGAGCCATAAGAATTGGGACGAGTTCTTTATCTTTGATGGCACACAAAGGGTGGCTAACGTCTTTTACGGCAACCTACTATCATACTTATATCTAAATGCCCCCACACGAGCGTCCTATGCTTCTGGTTGCCATCCAGCCAAACGATTACCTGCTACACGCCATAAACTTATGGAGTATCGTAGGCTCTTCCTTGAATCCCATGATCTCATCCTCCTTATCGTAATCAACAAACTTATGACTGACATTACCACGGTCAAACTCGTCCTTGAAAAGCGCGAGGAATCAACCGCCGTAACCCATTTTCTACAGCCTAAAATTCTGGGGAGCCTCTTCCTCGGCGGTGCTTCTCAAATTCATCTGCAGTTTCAAATATTGTGGCCGCTGGCGGAAAGCCTCTTTCTGACCCTGCTGACATTGTAGAATCTCTAGACTCCTACTTCGCTAGCTGCTATGTTTACCTCCCCACTGACTCTATCTGCCTGTTGCCCCCACCTAAGCAAACAAGCCCCAACCTCCGCACACTCTGTTACTTTGTCTGACGTGACTTCGTCTCTCGCCCACCTCAGAGACTCCAGCTTCTCAGGCACTGTCGGCATCCCTTCGCTTTTCTTAAAAGCTGGTGGCCCAGACGTCCCGACCCTCATCTTTAATCTCTTCAATATATCCCCTATCACTGGCACAGTCCCTAGTCAATGGAAGCACTCTACCATTGTCGCGCACTATAGGTCAGGTTCGCGAACTGCTCGTGCCAGCTATCGTGGCATCCACCACACCTAGTGCTACTTCGTGCACTAGGGCACCTTATCAAAGTCTATGTAATGGACTGCTCGCTCACCATAAAAGCCCTTGCAATCGGCAGTATGGGCTTATGGCACGGCGGTCAGCTAACACATGCCAGGTTGATTTCATCAATCATATTTCGTCTGCCTACGATACCGGACTGTGTATTATTCTTATCTATCTTGATATTCGCAGGGCATTAGATCACGTTCTCCATGGTGCGCTCCTCAACAAATTACGATATACGGGGGTTGGTTGCCCACTACTGCGATGGTTCGCTTCTTACCTCGCTGAGAGAACCCAGGCTACAAAAATCGGTGATCTCTCCTCCTTATCCTTTCCTGTTACCACTGGAATTATTCAGGGTAGTGTGCTTGACCCTCTACGGTTCTTACTATACGTTGATAACGTCACTGATTCAATCACCCATGTATCCCTTTTTCTGTTCGCTGATAACAGTAAGATAGCCTACACGTTTAAGGCGAGTGGTTCTGCTTCTATTCTTGCTAACATTCAGTCTGACCTGAATGCTTTCTCACTCTGGTCATTCAACTCCTGTCTTTCGTTGGCTGTTCCAAATGCCAAGTCCTGTCACATCAATTCCAAATTCCTCCTGGGTCGCTTATTCTTAATGAACTCTCGATTCCTACCCTTCCCGAAGTGAGAGACCTGGGCCTTCGGTATTCCTGTGCATTAAGTTTCAGCCAACATGCAAGGTACAGAGCGGCTAAGGCTCGTAAGCTTTGCGCTCATATTAGCCGGCCCTTCCATAATAACTCGTGTTTAATTGCCACGTTTAAACAATTTGTAACACCCATTCTTGAATCTAGCCTTGAATTCAACTCACAGTATTCACGGACATGCCGGACTGCTGTGGAGAATGTGCAGAGCTCGTTTACTAAGTCCGTGTTTCCGGTGTCATCCACACTACGCGGTCTTCTTCACTGTTTGTCACGTGGGCTGGATCCATCATGGACAACTCGCATCAGGTTGAATCTAGGCCGTCCGCATCACTTAATCTACTGACGGGCTTACATAGCTGCTCTGAATTTTCTTCCTGCACTCCCTACAATATCCGTTACTCTGGATGTTTACTCTCACTGTCAACATATTGAACTGTCTATTGACAAAACGTTTTCCTTTGCCTTTATTCTAAACCATGGAACAAGCTCCTCCCCGATATCCGCACCTTCTCATCTGACGTAGGCTTTCGAAAGGCCATCGTTTCTTACCTTTCTATTGAATGAGCTGAACGGCTTTTCGCGCCTCAGCTTACACTAGACACTTCCTTTGAAATGGACCCTAAGCTTTTCGAATCTGCGCGCCCAACCTGACTGTCCTGTTACTAGGTCCTAGAACTTACACTCACCAGCCTGAAACCCTTAGCATTAATCCGCAAGTGCGACAAATACCCTCCCAAGTGTTCTCATCTATAATTTACAACTTTATCTATCTCTCCTGCAAACGTTCACTTCCTGCGATTACATCTTCCGCTCTCTGAATTGCGCAGAATGTCTAGCGACTGCAATCGTAATCGTCGTCAAGCCCGTCTCCACCGATTTGGTTGCATTTCCTTCCTCCTGTCTTGGGCTCTCGTACCCAGCCAACTTATTCCTGGTTCTTCAAGCCTGGTCCCATCCATGAGTAACTCTGTCAGTTCTGTTTAACGTTTGGTGCTTTGCTTTCAATGCGCACAGCGCACGCATATCAAATGGTGGGTCTGAAGATGCGCTATGAATGAAATACTTGTTTGGCCCCACAGCACAATGATTCATATATACGCATAACGCCGGTTTGCCTCTGCTTGACAGAGTAGTTCACACCAATGCTTCGTCTTCGTTTAACCATAGTACACAGGCTCTGAACATCTCTAAGCTACTCCCATTGCCCAAAAGATACTTGATGTTTCATTTGTTTCCGCAACTTGCCGCTTCCAGTGGCTGTTTGCTGTTTGCCTGTTCGAAATGACTGAGTTGTTTTGCTGACATTGCCTTTTCCCCCGACAGGGTAAAATATCTGGCAGCAGGAGTTATTTATTACTGCACAAACCGCAATTATGACTGCTTGGATGGTTTTCCAACGTGGAGGTTTGGTAGCATGCACGAGGGATGAAAACCCCGTGTGGTGGACTGGTCCCCCTGTTACGTTACACCATGGTGCGTTCGTATACTCGCCACCCCTCCAGTGGCACGAGTGTATTGCCCATCGCCGGTGGTTCTGTGCCTGACAGTTGTCCCCAACAACAAGAAATATAAGCAATAGACAGCTGTCTTTCCGTTTGTTATAAAAAGGTTAAAAAATAAAGAAAACGTTTATGCATGGGGTAGCCTGAGAGTACTGTTTGAGGCTCACGGCTAACGTCGACGTGCAAGGAGTTGCCACTTTCGTCTTAGCTGGGTCACACCACTCTTAGTCCACTTCATCATCCGAACATAGCACACTCATTCTTCCCTCTTGTCATCAATAGCGAGAATATGCAAAAAATGCTCATAAATTTGTCATCATCATTATTATTTCACTGGATATCCTCAATTGCTTTTGACATTGTGCTTTTTTGGTGCAATCCGCACCCTACAAATCTCTCAGTAATACTTTTTCTGACTGTAAACCTATGATCATGCCAGACGGTATGCCACCCACAAGTTTGGAATAAACATTATTATTATTATTATCAGAGGTTCAACGAGCTAACATGGTTGATCGGACGCTCCAGAGGCCATCCGGTTCGTGAATTCCAAGCCACCGAGCCTCAGCAACGATTGGCTTCGACAGATACTTCGTTGCCGAAATACACTGTCGGTAGTGTATAATCGCCTAATATTTGGAGAACACGTCGCTATCCCTCAATTTTATGCCATAAAGTCCCCGTTCAGCTCTATTTTGGGCAACCAGGAATAAACTATATGAAGTCAGTAGCTTGCAGTTACGCCTACTGGCTGCACAGGGACCAACACACTACTGATTTTGTAAAATGCAGCTCCCGCCGCCCACACACATCAATAACCAATTCTTTGGCATCGAAATGAGGAACCGTGGTCTCACGTCCACGCTGACTGCGAAGACCGATATTTGACGCTTTCTATTTGGCTCTGAATTACGCCCGTTTCAAGTGGCCCGAAATCATTCCGGTGTCCTTTACAACAATATCTACTACGCTGCTCATTACCCAATATTTTCGGCCAATATGGTTTACAGGAGCCCATCGTCTCAGACAACGGCTGGCAGTTTACCTACACTGAGTTTCGCGAGTTTTGCTCTCGTATGTTACAGCCCACGTTTGTTCACAACCGCAGCATCCGCAATCGAATGGCCACGTAAAAAGGTTTGTCGACAGATTCAAGGGGGCGTTGCTTAGGGCTCGAGAGGAGGAGATTCCTGTTGGTGTAACAAATTGCCTGAAATGATCCTAACGGCGACACACCAGTCAAATGCAGAAGCACTCATGGATCGTAAACTGAGAACTGTGCATTCTTCCATGCTTCTAACACAGTCTACTGTGGCAGCTGAAGCTCAGTTCAAGATGAGAACGTTCGTACCTGTCCGTGATTACAGGCCATATCCTGCGCAAAAGCGGTATTGCGATACACGAAGTGTCTGTTGGTCAAGAACCCTGCCCAGACATCAAAACCACTTCTGCTTTCACAGCAAGCCCAAAACTCCAGTATTTCCGAATACCGTGGTGTTGTCCATATTGCTTGATGCATTTGAGCAATAATCTGTTGCAGTTCTGAATGAAGAGTGATTGCCAACGGTTCAGTCCTGATTCTGCACTTCTACCTAGGCAGTGAGCAGACCGCCACCAACAACCAAAACGCGTCCAGGTCGACTCACGCCGACCTCGTTACTGACTTTACGAAGGGAGTTGTTGGGGATATCAATAGCCCCAAAAGCGCTGTATCTTTTTGGATATCAAGTATCTGTTTGATCGTTATTGTGAATCTGTATCAAGTATAAACTCCTTTTTAGCGTCGTGGTGTGGTCTTTTTTGCTAGTAGTTGCCACACTCTATGTTGTCGACATGAGCCGTGATGGATGCTGCTCTATGCAGAAAACATCATTTTTGTATAAGCCATGTAGCCCAAACGAAAGAGTTAAACGTAGCACTGCACAAACACGATTTCCACGCAGATTTTCTATAACCACATCAACACACATTATTATAGATCTTTTGTTGAGAACGACATTGAAGCAACCAGCTTTGTACCCACCATTTGGACGATAAACACATGCGATGTGTGATCTTACCAAAGGCTTAGACGCGTAAATCTTCATGGTATCCAGAAAAGTATGGTAAGTCGCTTTTTCTAAAAATTCTCACGTTTGGCAACCTGATATTGCGCGATTCCTCTTTTGAAGCCCATACCAAGTTGAAAACTTTGATGACGCTGGTCTGTCATCTAATGGTGTACGCACAATACTTCTTGTAAATTTAGATGCAACCGACAGTGTTGCAAATAACCTGCGGCCACTCGGTGAAATCTGCTGCTACTTCAAAGTGCGATATTACATGTCACGATTTCCAGGTATTTGGAAACCGGCTGCTGATGCAGCATGGCTGAAATGGTTCTTAAGATCGGCGGTTTAAGTCATTTGCAACACCACATAAGGCAACTGAATGTGCCTCACCAAAGCTTGGTCACACTGTTTTGTCTAAGGAAGTGCATTTGTTTGTGCACATCAACACGGAATTTGGTTGTTAAAGCATGTTTCAAAAGTTGTTGTGTTGAGATTGTTTTCCATAATCGACAAGAATTTCCCAATGAATGCATCCGCCGCATCTTGAAAGGTCATTTATGAGGACCGAAAGATTAGCCACAAGAACTTTTTATTTGTTCTGGGACGTTGGTTTTAGACAGTTTTGCTCGCCAGCTATTTGGTGGCATGTTTGAAAATTAAAAAGCAAATATGTCTCGACGGTTCAGCTACAATCATTGTGACAGCTTCAAATGGTGCTTGCGTAAAAACCACTGGCTCTTAGAAGTCGGGTCGTTGGGGTGGCAAATCTGTCGGCAAGGCAAGCTGTTGGATCCGACCTTGTTTGGCTTTATGGAGAATCCTTTTAAAGGAGGCTATTGCTACGCGGTAGCTCTTGTTGCACGTTTATTCCGGCAGGTGTGTGGCAGAAGTTGCGGTACAACGGACTGAAGGGTATACCAGAGTGGGACAACCGCCCACATTCTCAAAGGCTTAAGACACGTTTGGCGTAACAAAGCCCACATTATCACCAATTGCCGAACAAAGCATAAGGACTGCAGTTATAAGTTGCACAGGACGTAAAAACTAAGGGCAAAATTTTGTATGTTTATAGATACTGGCATGAATCTTTTACTGGAATTTGACAGGCCACTTGAGGAGTTGGGTGCCGGCTGTTTTAGCTCCACGGCTTATTTTAAAAAATAAAAACTAGTGAACGTTGAGGTAGTCAATGAAAATGAAACAAATAGATGAGGAGACGTTTTGTCCCACCGCAAATCTCACTCCTCGTAGGTTGCCTGCAGTGTTTTGAATGCAACATTGATCCACGTTACGTGACTTGCCTAGTTCCGCGGAGAATCATGAACGGCATTTATTTATGGCATCTATTTACTGACGGTTGTCATTTGAAACAACATTTTGGTTACTTTGTTCCGTTTTTATTGTGCATGTCGTGTGAGAATAATTGAATCGAGTAGCCGTTTTTGGGAACCCAAGTGCTGACTGAAATTATCTTTGCAACATTTAAGGTGGCCAAATTTCGATATTAATTCGCAACCTCACCCCTTACTCCGACGAAATAATTGCAGTCAATAGTTATATCACTAAACAGCGCGCATGTGGCTCCGCTCGCATCCGCCTGAGTAGCAGCACATATCCAGAGAACTTCAATGGTGGACATCTTTCGAAGTTGGCCGTCTAAAAAAAAGTCAAGAGCCCCGTTCATTCTAGCTATTCACGAAGAAACAGGTTGTTGCGCAGGAAACTGAATTTTGGACAATGAGTCGCGTATCACAAGTTCGGATCAAGTTGGGTAAAGCAAAGCATTAGTACAAGCATACTGGATAGTCAAGTACTTTGCTTCGGTAAATGAGCCGGCACAGTTGAGTTACCGGAAATTCGCACAATGGGTGAGCTTCATTTTGGACTTATGGTGTACAATGAAACCAAGTGTAATTATTGATTTAACTGCCTTAAAGGAAGTGGTGGTAAAAGTTATTTCGGCGGATGAAGTAGTGTCAAAAATTAAAATCAAACATAGTAAATAAAATTGTCAAACTTGTTGACCTGACGAGCCTACATTGGAGCAAAACATCAAATTAGTTCAGCTAAAAATGGGTTACGCAGATCAAGAACGGTTAGGGTCATTAAAGTGAATTTTTTTAATTTCAAGAAACAGCCTGAATGGGACAGGAGTAAATAACGGTGGCTGCTTGCTTTGGAGCTACGAACTGCTCCAGCAACTAAGCGTACCTTTATAACTGATTCCGCACTCATCATCTAGACGAAGGTCCTTGGGTCAGTGTTGTAAAGCCGATGGGCGCTTAAAAAATGCTCGCAATTTATATGGATCGTTTGGACTAGAATGTTCTAATACTGGAAGTCCTGTCTCATTAGCTTACCTTCGCATTTTTAACTACCATATACTCATCTGCTAAACGATCGCGATTTGGTGAAATTCAATGTAATAGCAAAAGTTGTTTTTCTGACGGCGCTGTAATTTATCCTCTGAGGCGACATATCCCGGGGAATCCATCTCTCAAACACAGCAAATTAGTAAACAAACCATACGCAATCCCGGCTTGCGTGATACCCTGAACACATTAGACGCGTATGTTTAGGCATCACACTGGAGGGAGTAACGGCATATCAGCTTTTCATCACTTGTGGACTATATGGTTTTGTTCCGGCGTCGATGACGCCAGACGGAAGTTGATTTCTTGCAGTAAAAGTCAGGAATATTTACTGCTAAAATTGATTGGGCAAGTTTAAATGTCAAGAAAGTTTTCAGCAGGGTTGTACCTGTCACTTACCTGTCCGGAATCTGTGCGCGTTGTTTGCCTTCACGAATAAAATTAGCACGGAATCACTTCAGCCTTAGCAACAGCTTACTTTAGCACACTTTGGAAAAGTTAAAATCAGCTTAACTCCTTATTCAAATAAGTTAAGGCCCTAATCTACTCAAAAACTGAAAAACGCTGTCGAAACTGCATGCTCTGTATTGCATGTTGTGAATAAGTTGACAGACGGCCAACTTATTTGCTCATTCGTTTAACCAAAATTCGGCAACATTCTTATAACAAGTTTGAGAAACATTAAACTGTGCTTAGCTTGGGGCAGCTTAAATGTTTTTACCTTGTAACATCCGGTTTGATATGTTTAAAAATGCGACAGGCAGCAAACGGGCGTACATTACTTCCACGTATTCGGAAAATCCCACTTCGGTGACGCCAAAAATTACAAGCCAGGAATTATGGATTCTTGTGGTTCATCCAGAGGTATGGTACCACATGTATAAAATAAGTAATAAAAGGAGCATAAACCGCAAATTAAGGGTGTTTCCGTTTAAACTGTTGCATGAAGTAGTTCAGGTCCAAAAAAATCCCGAAGAAGATGGTAAGTCGATCTTAGTTTGGGTCACACGCCAGGGCACAGCACATGCCTGGAATTACCACACATTCTGTACCATGGAATAATATTGTGTTAATTTTATAAGGCTCTAACAATGGAGCTAACAAATTCACCCCAAAGGTACTCAGAGAGTGGGATATAAGGTGACTTCAGAAAAATGAATGCACTAGTTTCATCTAAACTCAAGGACGGAGCAATCACTAACCGCCGTGCAAATCAAAACAGACATTTCAAGAAAACAATGCATCAAATACTGTAACCTAATGCGTCTATGCAACAAAGAACACAATATCATTTGTACGAATAACTGCGTTAATTTTCACAGCGGAACTGACAGCATCATTTGTTTTTAGGAACCAGTAATTCACTTTGTCTCTGGAAGTATTTATCGTGACATAGATTTAAATGACCAGTCAAATGATTGTCTTTTGTCGAGTTCACATGCCAGTTTAAACCGTTGCCTCATGGTTTGGGCCATGGACCTTTTAGAGGAAGTACGGATCTAAGAATAGAATTTGGAATGAGCCATGAGCCTCCCGTGCCACCACGCCCCTGCCAGAAGTCCTTCTGGGAAACAACTTTGTGCCTGAGAAGTGAAACAGTCCCTCAGAGCGTTGAAACAGAAGAACACGTCGCAAAGCCTCAAAGAATGGGTCAATTAAGTCACGCCCTGGCAATAATTCACATGGAGGGGATACAAACAGAGTTAATGGGGAAAACAATGGGTAAAAGAAATTCTAGAAGCCTGATTGCATAGAAAATCAAGGCGTGAAGCCTTGTGCCTTTGAACGGGGCGTATAAAAAACGCTCGTTTCGAACGGAAGCACGAATTTGGAATGACAGGCAGAGGGTATTCAGAAGAAAACTCTGACCGTCAAGCTTGTGAGCCACCCTTGCAGGTATCCCCGGGATTCATAAATCACTAGCCTTTACATACTTGCGGCAGGAAGAGAGAGGAGGAAGCCACTGCCGACTATCCATGCACTTTATGAAAACCTGCCGTGATCGTTGCACGCGTTCCAAGGATTTTTATCAGTAATCCGTAACAAAACACTGTATATCTCAAAAATCGTCACCTTCTAAATTTACCGGAAATTGGTTTGAAGATATTCTGTGGCACTCATGAATCATGTGCTAAGTTGATATCACCTTCGTTATAGCTGAGGGTGCACCGCACCAAGTCTGCTTTGCCAATCAGAAGACACACGCGAGCGTCAAATGCAAACACAATCTTATTGAACAAATAAAAACATAATGAAATATCTAATATTTCACTATGAATGATCGAAGCTAGAATTCAGTTGTTTTGCCATGTGTCGCTTGTTGAATGAAGCTCATAGCAGTGCATCGGGGGCTGGTGGTCACTTTTCTAACATTCAGATTCACCCTAGATTGTGGTACTGTTCAGATCACGTGTCAGCATCGTGCCGGACTAGTCCTCGTGCAGCATCTCGAAGGTTCTATTTCCACCACTTTGTCTGTGGTCAGTCATCGCACAAGCTTCGAGAAACGAAGTCCTTCTGATGCGATTCCAGTAGAGCTCAGGACTACAAAAGTTCTTCGCCCAACTTTCTATGAAGTTTCCCCTACCGACTAGAGTGACGGCTTTTCCCGTTGCTCACTACCAGATCAGTTAAGTTTTGCTCCACCACCAAATAGTTACGCAAATATTCCATAGATTTGGCCTTTCTTCTGCTGGTAGAATGACGCTAAGTGCTAAAAATCAGAGGCACCCCTTTACCATCACTGCTGGCCTGTCGCATTGCTAGCTGAGTAAACACCATAGTCAGTAAACGGAGGTATGCTTATGATGGTTTGTTCTATGCATCTTTTACCGTAGCAACAAACCCAGCCAGACCCTAAGTGCTTTGAATCTCGGCATAAATCTACTCTATTCTGTCTCGGTTTTGGCCACCTACTGTCACTAAAGTAAGTTTAATAAACTTCAGGTTATTTTCCATTATTGTACGCCATGATATCTTGTGCCTTCACACACTAACCAGGGATCGCTTATCCCTATCCCATTCTCTCCTCTTCCTAAGCCTGGATGTTCGGTTGTAGCTAATTTGAACGTCCTGTACGGTCGCAATAAACCATCTGTTCCCACCTCACATTCAGATTGCCCTAAAACTGAATCAAAATTGCCTGTGATCCTCCGATGGCTTTGTTCTGTCTGCGTGTATCCCCTCAGCTACCGGAAACCCTGCGCATCTATGGTCCAATCACTCCAACCATGGTGTCCGTTACGAGGGTGTCCAGAAACCGAAGTGTTTGTGCAATAATGGCACGGCGTCGTCATGCCCAGTCTGATGTCACATCTGTGACTATTCTCTCGATGCCCTAGACCATCCCCTTTTTGCTCTCTCGAACTCGTGGCTGCAAATGCGAACAAACAGCCTAGTGGCCTCAAACGCATCTGGAACGAGTTCATTCTAATCCACTTATATCTACATACAGATACACCTATCCAGGTACACTCTCGTTTATTCCTTCACAAAGTTGGTAATTTTCTTTACATTTCGCATTTTCATCCTTCGCGTTAGCACTAACTCACTCTATTTAACAACCTTTACATCGGGCTCGGCTCCAACAGCCATGTCGTTGAGTGTATATAACTTCGCTGTACGACGTGATTGTGACGTTCAAAGTACCACTCATTCATAATGCTAATTCTTCCACGTCATTACTCCCGCTCACTCTTTTCGTGACCTAAGGCATAAACTCAAACGTCTAAGGCCAGGAAGCCTCGGTAATAGTTTGCACTTTAAGTTCAAATTGGCCGGCCGGATAACCGAAACTGTTACCTCTCCAGCTTCATTGTTCTGGTTCTTCAGCTTCCACAACTTGCAGTTTTCTCACCATGTGCCAAATAGGGCTCTTCGGTTTGCATCCCATTTTTGTGCCCTTACCGGGCATCTTGAAACTAGAACGCCTTCTTGGTCGACAGGTTCACTTGTCGTTCGAATCGTCTGTCTTTCTGAGAAGTCGACGAATTCATGTCGTTTCACGGGATATTTCTGAGTGTAGGTTCAGCTTCTAGTCAGAGGTTGACTTGTTCCAAACTCCACTGCATTTGATGTGCCGGACAATTTTGAGGGTTTTCGTTGCAGGTGAAATGACTGCATTTTGCTTCCTAGTTTTTGGGCATTAAATCGGTGTCACGTACAAAAGGAAAGCCGCTTTTTCAAGAATTCCAAAACCTTCCGCGTTTAACCATAGTGGCTTAACGACGCACTATTCGGTACGACTGTTTGAGCTCTAATCAAAGTCTGTGTAAGATCCGGACGGTTAAGGATCTCACAGGACGATTGCGACTATTAGATTATACGCAGTTCGTAGCCAGTAGTCAATAGGAGCAGACAGACAGGGGGCAGTAGATGATATATTGAAGACTGACAGGAACTGGTTCTACAGGAAAACGGATTAGTAAGCATCATGAATTAAGAAAACGTACAATCAACAATGACGCAATCTGCAGGAGCGGGAAGTAGTCACTGTCACAGCACGGATTTCTATAGGGGCAACAAGAAGTAAGTACCAAACGATGTGCAAACATACATATCGGGGCAGTCTGACAGTGTGAGTTGGCCGTAACGGCGCAGGAGTCAGTACGTTCGGGATGTGAAGGACTGTCTTTCGGTCGGCGTCGACGCAGCCGCTCGTGTCGCGTGACAGGTCAGATTGCGCGGTTTCGTCCGTTTAAAACAAAGCTCAGCAAGGGCTATCTGCCAGGTGCGATACATAGGTAATACAAAATAAACAGCCATGTTGGACGTCCGGTTGGTGTAGTCGGTGACGCGTTCGCCTGCTGTCCGCAGACTCTGGGTTCGATACCCGGTCGGCGCGCTTTTCGGTCGGAGTGGACGCTCGTGAATAGGTGCAATCCAGACGAACTTGCAAGCAATGACGGACGGGCAAATTAAGTATTGACATCAGTTACTGAGGCATAAGCAGACCCTAAGCCGGGACGAAACAGGGGGAAAACGAGCAAAGAAACGAAACGGTGTCATAATAAACAGATGCGAGTCACGTTACTCATGAGTAGTCAGAAAACAAGGAAAGTTACCGCTGGTCACCGTTGATTCGCAGGCGGAATTAACAGTCTGTTTTCATATAAGTGTCTTCCTTTCCCAGAAGCCTAGAGTATCACAAATATATTTCACCTTGTTATCTCCTAATTATGGTCACATAAAACGTTCCTGCGTAGTTAGCATGAAGCAGGTAAAATTGTTTGGAGTAATCAAACACA
>NW_008751721.1:1385086-1387004 GCF_000715545.1 Opisthorchis viverrini | reverse complement strand
AGGGGGAAAACGAGCAAAGAAACGAAACGGTGCCATAATAAACAGATGCGAGTCACGTTACTCATGAGTAGTCAGAAAACAAGGAAAGTTACCGCTGGTCACCGTTGATTCGCAGGCGGAATTAACAGTCTGTTTTCATATAAGTGTCTTCCTTTCCCAGAAGCCTAGAGTATCACAAATATATTTCACCTTGTTATCTCCTAATTATGGTCACATAAAACGTTCCTGCGTAGTTTGCATGAAGCAGGTAAAATTGTTTGGAGTAAGCAAACACAAGGAGAGCCATAGGTTTCGTGGTTGTACCAGGTTTTATTTCGCAAGAACAATTCTGTGAAGCAGACAAGCATTCCAGAGTGACTTACTTATGGCAGTGAGTTTGTTTCTATTATAACGGAGACGATAGAGGAGATAGAGGAGAATGTCGGTAGCCCGGGTAGCGTATTGGTCGTTGGCTTGAACAAGCCAAGTCATTTTGGCGTTCTTTGGTGCTCCTGAAGAATAAAATAACATCTCAAGAGTTTTTAATGCAAATGCCACCCTATAGGACCAGTCGCAGGCGTTAGACACCTCAGATTTTATAAAATGGGATATTTTTGTTTGGTGAACCTGCTCACAACACATTTTCCCCATGGATCTCATGTTCCATTAGGTGCAATAAAGTTAGATAATAGCGCAAACTTGCAGTGGCAGTGCGAGGAACATCTGTGGATGATCCCCTTTCCTAGATATGCATAACTAGCTTGTGGATAATACAGTGTTGCCAGAATGTTGTAGGTGTCTTTCCTATTATAACTATGACGTTCTATAGGTGGTGACCACCAGCCATAAGGCGGTCACCACGATTACGGTGGCCGTTGTCACTCACCTCGACTACCCATTGTAGCTGCTGGATCCGTGTCTATGTGCGACGCTAATTACGGTTCTCCACACATGCGCGGCAACCCAATCCAATGAGCAACGACGGCCACTTGTACCCGTATCTCTACTAGTTTTCACTCATCTCGAATACCTGTTGTAACTGCTAGGCCCGCATTTGTGTGCAACGTTGATAATGAGACTGCACCTATGCACGGGAAAACAATCCGATGGTCAATGACGGTCTTGTACACGGTTAACTATACGCGATCCAGCTTGTCTTCGCTAGCTACAGTAACCATCAGTGCGACGCTGTTTAGTAGGCCTCGGCTATGCGAAGTGTCCCTATTTAACTGCCAACGACGACCCGTCACACCCATAAATGTATGCGCTCTCGCTTATGTCTGCTGCTTATGTCATCATGGAGTGCATGAAATCAGTGTTAAACACCGATCTTCACTGTCGTACCTGCCTGCTCCCTACAATAATCACCAAGCCAGTATCTACGCGAGCCGATAGAAACCAGGTTCCAACTATGCGTGACATCTTAACGACCAGCGGCTGCCCGTCATACTCGTAACTGTATTTGATATCGCCTACCTTCGCTGCTTATCGTAATTGCAACACCTGAATCTACGTGCAACGCTTAGTATAAAGCTGACGGTCTTTCATACTATAGGTGACGCCGCTTATCTTAGCTACCTACAGTAAACATCAATCCAATATATATGCCGACCAGTAAAACACGAGGACTCAACTATGGGTGATAGCGTAATCTGACAGACCGTTATAATCACAACTGTATTCGAAGTCACTTAACTTGGCTATTTATCGTCATACTCATACTTACTCAATGCCGTTTGCCACCTTCAGTGAACATCGCAACTGTAGTCGACGTAACCTACGGGACTACCTATAGTAACTGCTAGGCCCGCACACATCTCCTACACACACGAACTACTTAACAACATTTGACGCGATAGTTAGCCCGTCCTTGATAGTGAGTACCTTTCCAAAGTGGCCGGCGACGTACGGAGCACCATATTTCGAAAGGGAAGAACAA
>NW_008751721.1:1338304-1384564 GCF_000715545.1 Opisthorchis viverrini | reverse complement strand
ACGCTCGAAAATTTACCATCAAATGTTACAAATTTATGTTAAAGTTTTCCTCCTTCGAACCACGGTTTCAGAAAAATTTTGGACGTGCGTCTAGCCGCCGGCTTTGTAGGGACCTGTGAAACTGGAGATTTAGACTTTGGGCTGTCATATCTTAATGGCGCCATTGGATTTAGGTCAGTTTGTGAGTAGACAAAAATGGTGATGAAGCGGGCATTCACCGACTAACGTAACGAAGGGATATGCGGGTGCGCAACGGATATTGAATATCGCGAGTTACCTGCATAAAAAAGCCAGAAGTGAAAGATGGAGGTGTAGATTCTCTGAATCCAGATGCAGTGTAGGTTTTTGGCGTCTGAAAAGCACGCGCGAGAGGGATGATATGCACACACAACCGGGTTTACCAGGCAAACAGAAGACCCGGCATAGGTTCACGCTCTTAGGGCGCGAAATGGATTGTTCGGAATAACAAAGGTAAATGAAGGTCGGCCGAGACGGTGTTCTTAGAAATTGACTGGGTCATTATAAAACGCCACAATAGTACATGAGCCCTCCGAATATAATGAAAGCCTATTTCGAAAGTACCGCCCTTACGATTCGGGGTACCAGATGCGCACAACGGAAACCGCTTGCAGACAACCATCAGTATGCGATCCATCTGAATTCGAGATTTCGTTCCGGGGTGTAATTTTGTGTTCAGTTTCGGTTATAACAACGATTGTTTTACTTAGGCATCATCGTATAATGTGCGTGAACTCATTTCAGCGCTCAAATCGTGCTCGGTACTTGTTCACATGCCTCAGAGAAACGGGGCGTTGGAGGATGGTGAGTAATATTAATACTTATAGTACATATTATTTTAAGGTTACGCCCGTGTCAGCGTTGTCATAGGCACACAGTGGGGCGATGAGGGCAAGGGGAAGCTGGTGGACCTTTTGAGCGAATCCACAGATGTCGTTTGTCGATGTCAGGGCGGGAACAATGCTGGTGCGTTATGTTTTTTGTGTATAGGCTTCCTCCCAGGTCACACGGTTATTCACAGTGGCCAGGAGTATTTCTTCCATATGATCCCAAGTGGGGTGATGAACCCGAAAGCCCTAGCCATAATCGGTAACGGCGCAGTGGTGAACATCGCAGAACTATTCAAGGTGTGTTCTACATACCCAAGACATAGCTTGCCAGGAAATTGAAGAGGCCGAGTCCAAGGGTTTGAAAGACGTAGAACATCGCGTCCGAATATCTGACAGATGTCATATTATTATTGATGTCCATCGAATGGCGGATGGGCTGGAGGTACTGTGAACGGAAAGATTGTGAATTTGAGAATGTTTCAGGAAGAACTGAGGGGTAAAGGTTCAATCGGGACTACAAAGAGGGGAATCGGGCCGACCTATTCATCAAAGGTCACGCGGAATGGCCTTCGCATGTGCGATTTCGTTGGCAACTGGGACGCATTTGTCACGAAGTACAACGAACTAATCACCTATGTCAGACGTCGTTATCCGAAGCTGGATATCAATGTTCAGGAATCCCTTCGGGTATGTTGATTTTTCTTCCGCTCCACATCATTTTGCTCCGTTGCTAGGCCCAACATAACCCAAAGTAATACTATGAAAGCCAGATTACTTTTCTACTACACTATTCGGTTAAAATCGCAACCAGAATCAAGACCACACGATGTATGAAAGCAGGCTCCAGTTAGCTATTCAGTAGATTACCTCTCTAAGCTGCCTGAAAACGTCACGACGTCAGGATATAAGGTTCTGAAACCCCAATCGCAGCACTGGTATGGCACGCAACTGTCTAATTAATCAATACCCTGAGGCGAAGCTTTGTTCCGTCCTCTCAGAATAAATTCATATGGATAGAGTTCTGTGTAGTACGTAGTAAGAGATGAGGCACTCAAGTTGTTCAGTGACCAGAAGAGACACGCGTGGCACAAACAGGAGCGAAAAGTTGTGATGGGTTCTATGAAGGCTTCCAGCCATACGGCCGGCATTCTCTGTTTTGTTTTTGAAGAAATCAGGTCTGTCTAATTCCTTTTTAAAGGCGGAAGTCCACTACTTTCTAAATGGATCTGCTCAACGCCAACACTTTACTTCTAATATAAGACTCCTTCCTAAGTTGTGGAAAATGATTTTGACACCCTCAGCCTTTTTCTAATTTATTATCTAGCTATATGAATTAAGAGCATTCACTGAGCGTAAAAGCACTGTCTTTCTACGTAGTGGATGAACATTAGGCGGACGGTTCAGATGGTTTATTTACTACCTTCGTAATCCACTCCAACAGTAAGTTCTGCATACATTGAGCCGCTTAAATTCCAAGTCGATGTATGAAAGTAAAACTTGCTCTGGATCATCCGCAAACAGTCCTCAGGTTTCGTCACGGGGATGAATTTTTTCGAACAAACCATGGCGGGCGCCATTCGCGTTCGGAAATCAGGGCCCTTAATGACAATAGCGAAGTAATCGATGTGATTTGGAAATGGAGAATATATCGGGATAGGGTTTATTGGTGCAGACTTGCATTTTTGATGCTTTTTCCCTACTTGCTTTCCAATCCCCATTCGTCGAAAAGCACTACCACAAGGTGAACAGATAATCGGATATCAACTTTTATTTTATTATTTTTCTTCTGAATCCTGTTTTCTTTTTCTTTTTCTTAAATAATTTCTGATAGCGTTATCCTTTTCCTTCGGTTCATTTGTCATTTTTTGAAAAGTTCTTTTCCCTGCTTTCCTGCAGCACGACACATCTGAGATCTGCTGCCATAACTATCGTTACGCAATCAGACCAGCCATTTAAAGCTAGTTCATTCGAGCGATGTTGAAATGAACTTCCGAACCATTTCTGGGACGTGTTTTGGTGGCTGAATTTCCAGCCCTAACCACCCGCGATGACAAGTTACTTCGGGATTTAATTGCTTCCTGGGTGGGTATACTCAACCTGGTGGAGCTGCTCTCTTGGCCATAGTCCAGGGATTGTACTTAAGGCCAAGTGGTCTCGATAGTCTAATGTCTCATGACGTTTGTTCCTGCGATAGCCGTTAACTATCTTGAGGACATCTTCCAAGTTAAATCTAATGGTTCTGAAAAGAGAATGGATAAGGTGTGCAGCACAACTCGCATTTGATTCCGGCTAGTCACCTGCTGGCGGTTTTCTGGAAGCATCCCGAGTTTTTGGTGCCTTTCATGAGGACCGAAGACCAACTCTCCACACTACTGGGGACACTGCTTCCTGGACATCACTGCTCGGAAAGGTTGGAATAAATCCATGTCCACCTTTTAAACGGCGCGAGATGGTTTGGTAAGTAGAGCGTGAATTTAGTGAGCGGAAGGTTTGAACCTGACTTATTCATCTCGACTTCCTCTGGCTAGGCTTGAGCAACCTGACAGCATCCCAGCCCTCGTGCTCCCTTCAGACTTCCGAGCTTCTAACCTTAACTATTTATAGATCAGGCTGCCAGAAATTCTCGGCGAATGGCCAGTCTACAGCAACTGGCTTAGTCGGCAACGTTTGTTGCGTTTATAGACATTTTGGGAGCAAGGATTCGGCTATCAGTTTTGTACAATATGAGAAGGTTTGTCAATCCATGAGTTCCAAGTCATTGACTCGTGTCAGAAATTGCCTATATATTCCATCTTATAGTTTGCTTCGCATTTACTACCTGGGTGGAATCACCTCTCGAGAAACCTACAATTTTCTTTGCTGTTTCCGAAATGAGAGCATGTCGGCTCTGAGAAAAAGGAAATTGACCAAGTCGAACGTCTTGTTGAATTCTGAGCCATATACTTTCTAACCGGCATTTATTCCAGCTAGGAAGCATTGCCAACTCTCTCGCCTTCCAGACCTTTTTCTGGCTGTTTTGAATTCTGGATGGTTTTTCCACACAAACCGTTTTTTATGTTCTTTGTTAGCACAGATCAGTCTTATTAGTTATTAACAATAATAATGGTAATAATGATAAGGGTAGGATGCATCATAATCACACCTGTAGATTGATACCACACCTTTCAGAGATTTGCTGTCCTTCAAACGGTTGATTGTGAAACATGTGTGACGATGCCAAAATTGTTTCTGTCAGTTTCCTTAGGACGTTTTTCACTGGCCTTTTTGGCGTTTTAGCTTTCAACCTTCCCCTTATTTTTCTCAGGATTGCCCCATTTCGGGCACACGGTAGTTCTCAATACCTCCAAATGTGCTGTTTCTTTCATCAGGCTGGGCCATGTGATCCTACATTACCAACCCCGATGTGTGCATTGCGGGCCATGTTGTTTAGTTCCTTTGTTGATTTGTCTACCAACATAACCTGGTGGGTTTGGATTATCTTCTCTTGTCCGACCGATCTCCTTGCTGGCATTTACAGCAAGTGATCTGTGCACAAGCTATTAGCGTCTAAGCGAAGGACGTAGGCCTGGAGTCAAACCTATGGATAGTGTTGAATTCATCGGAAGTCACATCGATTGCTTGATCATGTGCCTTTCCAGTGAAAATCGTCTCCACCAACCAAGACCATCAGATCCGCACAGAAACGCATCTTGGCGTAGCATCTTGCAATGACCTGGGTGTAGGGACCCCATGGGTTGTGCAGCCTCTAATATAGGCAGTGGCTGCGGAGACTCCTACACACACTGTACCAATGTCTGCTAGCTAATTTATAAAATTCATTGCCTTAGTGGCACTGCATGTTGATATCCCCAATGCTGGGTCAAGTCCCAGTGCACTTCCCACTGCCACACCATTTCTTCTAGTTTCTTTTGGATGCTAGATGATGGCCGCTTGATTTTCCAGCGGATGGCACTTGAGTTTTGAGCTCAGATTTAGTTTTTGTTTCTCGTTGACACTGAATAGTCCATAGGCTTTCATAAGGGTTGTAAGACGGACATCAGGCACTGGTCTAAGACTTGGCGGTGGCGAGACGTGCTGTTCACAGATCATAGAATAGAGTTGGAAAGCATAAAAGTTCTAAGTCGGAGCCTAAGAATCACATCACGGAGATTGGTGGTTGAGTCTGGGGAAGGCTAAGTATACAAGTGTGAATACAATGGAGGGCGTAGAGCTGTTGGGCATGTAGAGGTCTGTTTTATATAAACCGAGTTGACATGCAGCGGCGTGCGGCTGTCAGCCAAGTAGAGATCCAGAACAACGCAATTTATTGTTCTTACCCAAATGTCTTCGCACTACCTCGTCAACACAGAAAAAACGTAGACAACACTCAAAAGGAATCTTCGCACAAAATGAGCCGGAGGGAGCAGACGATAGATCCGGCCCTAATTCACGTTCTTAACATTGCCGGGACCCAAACAAACAACACAATTACTTAACGAACATAATTAGGCCTGCTGGTAGGAAGAGGTCTTACTTGTCGGCTCTTCTTCTGTCCTCAACATACACCAAAATTGCAAATTAGTCACCTGACCTGACGAATCTTCTATGTCAAAAGCGAAGTTTCGCGAAAGGATAAACAATATACTTGCTTCCCGACGTTTTGCGAGACGATAGCTTTGTGATCGAGTTTCAGCTGAATTGGATAGTCAGCAGAGTTATTTTATACTACTGGGCCTTGTTTTGCCTACCAGACTTTTTGTGATCACGGATTTTTCGGTCTTAACTAGATGTACTAAGGTTTCAGATACGCTACTTTAATTTTTCCAGAATCATTGGTACTGGCTAATTATAATGAGCTCCGGTCGTCAGGCTTCTACTTTCATCTCTGTTGGTGTCAGAGGAGCTGGTGAATTTTCCACGCCCGTGTCTGGTTTCCACGGGTTTGGAGTGGATACGAAAGGATCGCAATTTACAGCACATATCAGGAATCCATTCGTTTGTGGAGCAGGCTACTCCTAGCTGAGTAAATAGTGCTCTTCTGGCCATTTCATGGTACTCAAAAATTGGAAGATCCATTCGGTGCATCCATTACACAGTTATTCCCATCGTAGGTCGCCATCCCATCATTCTCCTTTATGGGCATAGCAGCTTCACTGACCTGAAGTGACGCCGCCATCAACCCATCTACTGTACCTGTGTGCGACAACCACGTAATTCCCACTTTGACAGAGCAGAAGGGCTGAGATACTGTCAGGTTTCACCAGCAAAAACAGGAGCAGTCGAGATGCTCTGAGTTGGGCTCCAGAGACCTGGACAGTAGGCTAGTGCGTTAGCCACTATGCTATCTAGGGCTCCTCAAGATCAGTAACGACAAGTGGTGTTTCTTTATCCCTTCTGCGGAGCATCTGCAGCTCTGAGAACAGCATGGTTTGGCCGCTTCCCTAAAATAGGTCATTTGATATCGAGGCCATGAAGTCCATGGATAAGGACAATCCGATATCCGCACGCCAAATTTTTTTTCAGGCAAACACCAGTAGAGTTCTTAGAAAGGATACAGGCATATATAATGTTTGCATGCTATTTGCGATTGCGTTAAGCGCATCAGATGTCAATGGATGAGGGCGTCACATTTCGAACTGAGGAGTTACGCGTGTAAAATCTGGGAATTGGATTTGTTGAGGAAACGATGCTCTACCTATGCGGACTCACAAACCTCGACACTAGCCACTGACCTGTCCCGCTCTAAGGATCTCGAACACACCATGATTTATATCCATGGTACCCAACTATTTGCTGTTTCACTACTAGCTTGTCAGCTTCTTACAAGCGGAGGTGGTTTACACCGGTAAGTCAGAAAGTAGCCTGTCAAACATGATCAACCCCACTTTAAGTCTACACTACTTGTGCTTCATCATCCGACACAAACGGCATGTGTTCCGTGTAACAGACATGTTTGTTATAATTGCTTTTTTAGAGTGGCGTGGGTCTACCAAGAGCATCAGAAGTGTCACCAAAATTTCTTCTGGTGACGTGAGATCACAACTTTGGAAGCCGAATCCTGCGTATTTTGATATGTTTTGTAAGCTTGATGCAACCTAGTTGAATAAGTCGGAGTTTCGTCTGTCATTGGTTTGTTGAGGTCAAATTATTTACGGGTGTCCATTACCGCCATATTTTTAAAAAATGAAGGCTTTCGCCATGTCTGATCTCCTTGGGGACAGTAGTGTTGGGAATTCACCCTTGAAAAGGACACTGTGTATTTGTGATGGTTATTCAAAATGGTCATTTAGGATCATTTGTAAATTTATCCGTTCAGTGAGTACAACCATACCATTCTGCGGCCGTAATGTTGTCCTGTCAGTTTTTATGTAGGCTCTTCTCTAGGTCGCTTGTAGAGAGTTGGCTCCTGGTAAGATCGCCGTACAATTTTATCTGACGTCTACCTAGGATTAGCTCCTGTATGGAACATGTTCTGTGGACTACTGATGACACCAACAGTTAACAGGATGGATTCCAGGTAATACAAACCGAGGGAGATTTATTCGTTTGGTTGATGATAAAATCCGCTGATGCAGTAATTTGATTACCTTATCGCACACTTTCTTTCTCGGAATTGAGGCGTTTTCTCTCTCAAGTCGAACTATGCTATAACTTGCACCCGGGAAATCCACCCCAGGTAGGGATGTAGGTCGGGATCTTCAGAATCTGTTCGGGCTTCTTTACACTGAGGCACAGCACCTAATATTTACTAAAACAATTAAACAGAAAGCCTGACAGGTCACTGTAAAGGCACCGTCACGTAGTCTTTGAAGTTGGTTACATTTCGCATTTTGGGGAAAAAAGGCCCTCAGTCCATATGAGTCACAAGCGAAAGTTGGTATCGCTAGCGGAAATTAATCATTCCAGCCAGTTGTCCGCTATAAACGGATGCGATATCAAGGTTCACCACATGCATAAATGTTAACAAGGTTGTTTTTTCCGTGCGAATAAGCTTTTTTCATACTTCTATTTTGCACACAAACGAATGAAACTCTCATCTTCGAAAACTTACTCTATCATCCTGCAGGAGCTTGCCGCCTATAGACAGCGCATATCACCTATGGTCTGCGACACGGTTTCCCTGATGAACAAACTCATTTCCGATCCGAATTGCGAAATTTTGGTTGAAGGTGCACAGTCCAATATGTTGGACGTGGACTTTGGAACTTATCCGAACGTCACCTCCTCCAATTGCACTGTAGGTGGAGCATGCACAGGTTTGGGCGTACCCCCCGCGCGGATTGGCCCGGTGTATGGAGTTTTGAAAGGTGGGTCACTATCAAGTTTACGGATAATCTTTGTTTGCTTTTGTATGCACTGTTTGTTAGGTTACGCCCCAAACGAAAGTATATACTTCGCGTTATATCTAGTTTTTCAAGCCAGGCCTGCGCGAAACGTGTTATACCGGAATCCGCCTTTGTTGTCTCGCAAACACAGAGCCGTTGCCAGCTCTTTACTTGGGGTCTAGAATAAGTGAAGCGTCCAATGGCGTTAACGTATCCTATCCGTATTCCTGAACCTTGCAATCAGCCAACCTGACTTACTGAGTAGTATAACACTCGTAGCCAACTGAAGGACACCAGCTACTACATTTAGAGTATAACCCCAGCCATCATTTTAACTTCACTGCTGAAATAAAAGGTAGCGATAAACATATATTTGACTCCATGTGAGAATAACAGTGGCTTCATAGAACTTCAGAACTCTGCTGTTTACTGTGCTGGACCTGATACCAAATACACTCGCAAGGTCAATGTGATGCCTGATCTCAATCACATGAGGAGCAATTGAGACACCAGAACATCAAAGCCAAACAGGGTCATGTTCTACACCGCCGATCTCGTCAGCCGCCCGTCATGTGGATGAGGGCAAGTATCAATCCGGAGATTGGACTTGATATCATGTTAAGTGTAGCAGATGGCAGAGTTTTGAAATTTTACAAAGCCATTGCCGTTTAGAAATGGAGTCGGATGCGTGTGAGCAGAAACACCTTTATATTTCTTTGGAACCACCGCGGTAAACTATACAGTAAGCCTTCGGCATGATAACTCTTCCTTTCTTGAACTCATTGTTGTCATCTGTGGTACGCACTCAATGAGACTTAGAGAAATAAATCCGGAATATCATGCCAAACTGCGTTGCTGTGTTCCGTATCTCAGTCAGTTTTCATCTCGCTGCGACAGAAAACTTCAAGTTTAGATGACCGAAACTCATGGGACTGTGTTTTAATGGACCTGTGTACATATGTTTGCGCGCCACTACTAAACTCCCAAGATGGTCCTATTTCGTGGACCAGAGCCTCTGAAATTTGAAAGTTTCAGGACTGATTCGAAAACTGATTCGAAAGTTTCAATGACAAACAGGCTTCACGACTAAGATTTTGTTGTTCATATGTGACTGAACAACGTTTCCAAGCTTTCAAAATAACAACAGAATGGCTTGTACTTTCCAACATCGTCACGTACTGGTGTGCAAAATGTACACTGTCATGATCAAAACAGGTCAGATTAAAGCACATATGTCTTATTTTGCCACCACGCTGTAGTTCATGCAGCTGTCAATCAAAATAATGAAGCCCGATAATTCCGTGGGTTTATTGCCCTGACATGCAGCATTCATATGCGCTGGTTGAAGCCAACTGATCAGCTTGACCCTCGGTATCTTCCCAACACGTCAACTGTTTTCACCTGAGTTTACTTCTGGATGAATGGAGGACAAATTCGATGGGTGACATTAGACGGTTTAGTTGACTTTTTTTGATAGGCATTTCTTTTCTAATACACGGTCATGCACAATTCACGAAGAATGTCAACTGATGCGCGCCACATGGGACAACCTTCTACTCTACCTTCAGACAGTGGTGTACACTTTCGAAGCGAATGACGAAGTTCTAGTAAGTCTTAGAGAATTACCTTGGAAATCGTCAACTGCTTTTCTCAGAGCTTTATGGCCAAGTTGCATCGACTCCAGTAAGGAAATTTATAGGTGTCCTTTCAAATAGTCCTAAAATTCCACTGGAACGATCTCAACTCTTCCACGCACATTCCTCTCTTCCTTAACCTCTGAAAAGTGAACTAATCCCCCGAAACAACTAGGGGAAACCTTACGCAGGAAGTTGTATTGTGATAAAATATGTTGAATTTCACTTTCTTGTAGAAAACTCCATATCACAGAGCTTTCTTTTTCTTGAGGTGAGGGACAAAAGGAAGTAATTCCTACTTGACTGGGCAGTCCGTGGTTAGTGCCTTGACGCTCCGCTATCGATAGTTGTGGTCTTATAGTCTGAAGGTTGGGGTAATGTCTCGGTTTTTTCACTTTCTCCTAGTGATCTGCCATCAACTCTCCGTTTTTGTTACACAAAAACGGTTGTATGGGCTGGTTTTAACCGGATAGAACAAGAAGTGAACAGAAATGCTCAACAAGTTCATCAACATTCGAGACTTTAAACGGTGAACAAAACAGTGGTAGCTAAAAGCGCTGTACTGCAAATACGCGGTTCATGCAGCAGCTGTCGGTTGAACAAACGGAACACACATGATCGGAATGTATTTCGCCGGTACAAGAACGTGGCCAGGCATGGTGGGATACGTGTTCAGATTTGCGCACGGTTCTGTCCAACTGGCTACTGATATTCACTTGCTAAAAGGATGATGAAGCCCCTAATTCGCAACAAGCAACTGTGATCACACGGGCAATAATTATAATGATCATTGATTCAAATTTCACCGGTTTTCAGAATTTTTTGCCCGTCTGCCGCCACGGACTGTTTGATTGTCTTCATGCTCGTCTTTCCGCATCTTTATACAGCGTACACAACTCGCGTTGGCTCGGGACCTTTCCCCACAGAACTAAAAGATGGCATTGGCTCAAGGTTGCAAGAACTCGGAAAGGAATGGGGCGTAACGACGAAGCGGCGTCGGCGTGTGGGTTGGCTTGACACAGTGATTGTTCGATATGCTCACATGATCAACAATTTTTCAGCCCTTGCGTTGACAAAATTGGACGTACTGGATGGTTTGGAAGAGGTATGTGTTTTATATTTCTTATGTACGTCATAAACGAGAGGTTCAGCTGGGTTCCAGGTGAGTTTCTCGAAAGAACCAAATTAGTTTGCAGATGAGGTATGTGTTTTCTTTCTTCACAGTCAGTTTCATCGCGCTGGCATAACCTCTCGTGGATTACTCTCATTTGTATACGAAGTTGGTTCCGACGGGAGACGCACCTGAATCAAGCTGAGTCTTTTGCTTATGATGGCGCTCTTTAACTGAGTGTGCTGCATGAGGCCATCTGATGTTTCGGTTGGTACGATATTCGAGACATCACAGTATGTTTCCCGGGCGTAACACACTACTCATAAGGTTGTTGAACACTCTTCGAAAGTTACGAACGAATTTATTCTTCATGAGACAAGTGTATTTTCTCGAGTTGCGTTGAATTTTGGTTTATATAGAACACAAGGTTGACGGAAACTACTGGACTTTGGCTGCTTGATGAGTCCGATGTGGAGGGACGAAACCGGCCGTGGGCTGTCGAGGAGTTTTCAGTGACCCTGTAGTGCGTTTGCTTTAGCACTGCGTTGCCTTTGTAAGGCTAGTTCAAATGCGTGTTGGTTTTGCATGCAAATGCTCACTGACTGCGCTTTCGAGTCACCAGTCACCAGTTATCACCAACGACAGCAGGTCCAATTATAAACACATGGCTTACTGTTTGTCACCATGTCAATTTAGTTGAGCGACGATGCGCGATGGAAATTGGAGAGGCAGACACAGAGGGACCTTCAAAACTTCTGAAATGGATTCTGAAGAAATGGCCTCATGAGCAGCTCTGACTGGAACATCCAACCTCTGAGTATGTAGACACTTGTGCTTGGTTGGCTGTTTTCGGATCCGTGCTTTAGGTTCCGCGTTTCGAATAAGTTTCTTCTCTTGACTTAGCTGATTGGTTCTCCTTCCGCCTTAAATCTCGATCAACCTCGGAACCTAGTCACTTGGCCTGACGAAGCTTTTGTGTCAAAAGCGAAACGTTGCCCAGCAATAAATCTACCGATTGTCATCAAACTTTTTCGGAAAAAATTTCTTCTCATTAAGAAGGCTAATTCGACCAGATCTGACTCACTACTGTGAAACTGTGATCCACGCAAGGGAAGTTTTAATTTGAAGATAAGATCGAAGGGGAAGACTGTGGAGCTTAGTGTCAGCCGGTCACCTCCGATTATCCAGTCTCACCGCGAGCAATCAGCTGATACCTTCGCGGTTGACATCCACTGTGAGTGTCATCCGAGTTTTCTCGAATTGCTTCCTCTAATGACGGTGGAACTAATAACTAGATAGTCATTAAGCCCGCCCATCATTGAACAGGACACACAGGAGCTTATCACTTTGAGCACATACCAATCGAAGGTCCGGATGCAAGCAGGCTATTACTGTGCACGAGTTTATGTTGGGGTTTGTGAAAACGAGGTTAGTGGTTGCTTAGTGAAAACAAATGTCACGAACTGGCGGACCAAGTCTCGAAAGAATATACGAGGTAAAGGCATTTGTCCGTGAGGAGAATAAGGAGAGTGGATAATAAATCTATTGTGGCTGATATTTGAGAGTACCGATCTCCTGATAAATCGTTTTGGTAGGTGAATGAGTCGAGGACGTGCATTCCTCCAGGGGCGGTAGCCTGCCTCCGTATTTCAGCACGGACTTGAGTATTGGAACGACGATACTATCTTCAAGGCGGTTAGCAGTCAGTTACGGCAGTCCAATCACCGAGGGTTCAACCTGCAAACAGGAGGATCGGGAGGGACTGTTCATGACTGGTTAGGGTAGAACTTATCCATACAACGTCTTTCGTTGCACTTTTCAAACAGAAGCAGAACAGAAATACATGAGTATTTCCGGTGGCCTGATTGAGATGGTTCACTTTCACAACTAGTGACCACTACATATTCGTTCTGCTTTGTAGATGGCAGTCATACGTACTCATTAAGCCGAATGTCCACTAAGAATTGATACAACCTTGAGAATCCGTGGAACTGTGTATACTCTAAATTTTCTGAAAGAAATTAAAACGATTTGTTTGACTTAAAATGACGCTGTGATTTTTGCTTTAGGTGGTTCATGGTGGAGGCAAAGCTGTTATCCTTATGTTACTCACGTACCAAAATCAATATGACTAATTACGTAGTCCGGCACAAACTTTGATTGTGTTGACATTATTCCAAATGTCTCCTGCAGGTATTTATCGGTCGTGCTTATGTAGACACTGAAACCGGTCAAGAGTTGGCTGTTCCTCCTGCAGACTCCAGCATCCTAGAACGCGTAAATGTGGTCTATGACATCTTGCCTGGCTGGAGTGAGACTACCCGTGGCTGCACTTCATTCGATCAACTTCCGGAAGCTGCAAGACAATACGTCTTGGCAGCTGAGCGTCTCTGTGGCGTCCCTATTCGCTGGATTGGTACTGGTGCCTCTCGTGATGCAATTATTGTACGTGACGTGTAGTAAAACCCACCCCTTCTGAACACGTATAGCCCACTTTTGGACTCTGGTCAATCCTTTTTTCGGCTAGCTAGTAGCCATTTTGTACTTCTGCCTTCTACTATTTCCATCGTCCCAACTATGGTCCCTTCAAGTTTAGAAGAGAGGATTTTCAACTTTCAGATCGTGCCAGTGTTCTTGTTTTACAAACTTTGACCTATAAACTCCTTTTCCTACAGTTTTCCAAGAATTCATCAGTTGCGGAATAAGAGTACGGTTTGGATCTGTCGTAAAATGAATTCGGTATTGTTGGAAACTGAGTTTACACACAAAAAGGCTAACTGTTTGCATCACTCAGCTCATTTATTTTCAGCTCGAAGAGTCTTCACCAGGAAAAACAGCAGTGCACCGACGGAAATCGAGTAATAAACCCAAGATCTTATGATATTTGGTCCTGGGTCAGTCTCTTCATTTAGCTGAGGCCTACCAAACCCAGGATTACTCAGTTCTCATATAAAGTTACCATACTGTTAATGTCCTCTGATCACCTGAGCTGCACCTGGGTTGCACATCTGTGCAGGTCCGGATCGTTCACAGATCCAGGTGTGTGAAAACTCAGGATGTACAGTTATTTTAGGATTGGTCGATGTAACGGTCCGTTTTTCCCCTTGCTGATCGCAGTATTTCTCAGAGCGGTTTTGACACTTCACTGCTCTGTGTGCCAGTGACGGCGACTCACGGGTGAAGCGCTCGGTACCCATTTTCTTCGTCGACAGCACGTGGATTAATAGGTACGGATACGACCTTCATTGCAAGATAAGTTGGAGCTGATCAAATGGACGACATACGCTTATAAGTGGAAACTCTGTTTCCAATCCTCGATGAACGTATCAATTATCCCCAGGATGCGAATCGAATGCCTATGTTGAAGCACTTAGTTGGGCTCATGGCAGTCTGTCTTTTCGAATTACGGACTTAACTTGCTTGAACTGCCTGGTTGTTCATTCGCGCGTGAGAAAGCATCTTTACTACTGTTGGAGGGGGGTTACGCAAGGTAATTGTATCCAATATATCGAGAGGTCTTCAGGGCATTATCAGAAACCCAACCGCGTTCTGCAGGCAAATTCCTGTTGCATCTGCCTGGCCCGCAAATAGTCTGGTGATGTGCCGTCCAACAGTCAGGGTTTTTCTCGTACCCCTAACTGACGGAAAGTTAGATTTCAGTTTTCTCTGACTCGTTGGAATCCCAGACAGAATGTAGCACTCATGCTCCGGTGATATGGTCGTCAGATGTAGTAGCGTGGTTATACAGAATATCCAGATAGCTGTTCACTTCTGCACAGAACTGCCAGGTGGGGTCAACATCCATATACCGGCATCGTTAGTGAGCTCAGTGATTTCAAGGTGTTCCACGGACCTGAAATCCAAACTCGTAGGGGAAATCTTAGAATGCGGAACATTTTCATAGAGCACCTTGTTCTCAGCTGTAGTGCTACGGAGATTTTCTCATTTTGTTCTAGAGAAAATATGAAGTAAGGAGATAAGCGCTGATACATGCGACCATTGCACATTGGCGTCTCATTGTCGATCCACCAATAACATGCGAATCGTTCACAAAGGCTCTAAGGTCCAGACGGCGGATGACAAAGACTAGACAAAAGGTCAAGGTGATGCTTAACTTCCGTTTACCATGTCGCCAGCTGTCTAACATCCACAAAGCATTTATATGATCACGGGCTTAGCTTTGTCTATTGGATTTAACAACCCCTCTGTAATTTCACGCGTTTGAATCAGCTGACGAAGTGGGATGCGGCTTACTGACCAGGTGTCATCTTTTTGTTTTGACACAATTATTCCCGTGAAGCAGCAAACTAGGGCTTCATTCTTATTAGAGCTCATCAAGTAGTGCATATCCTTGGTCGTGCCTGGGTTTGAACTACGGACATCCGAAGTTCGAGAGGAGGGTGTTACCTGATTTATCACGTTTGAACAGGTGAGCATGTTTTTGCCTGCGCGATGTGATTGGTCCGCTCGAACGACGACCCAACAACCGTCCTGGTTTTACTGATCAATCGACCAACTTCTGAAGACTTCCCAGACATTTACCACCACTGACGCTTGAAACCTGCCGGACAAATTTGATTGGTTGTGGGTGGTTGCTAAATTTGTGTGGACTCACCGGAATAATTACGTCAGAGCAGGAGAAGGACTGCTCAAACGAGAGTGAAGTGAATATGAATTACTGGTGTTGATTTGACTAAAATACTTGACACTAAAACAGAGGATTCCGGCATACTCCGATCGGTGGCGAAAACAAGAAGCTGATTCGGAATAAATACTTGTCTAATTTTGTACGTGCCCCTTTTTTCCAGGGACCTTTCAGTCCTCATTACGTGACGGGTTTGCACAGTTCGATTCAGTGTTACCAGTTTTCTATATCCTTATAAAACGTAAGGGTAGCATTGCATCTGGATGAGATTCTGTTGCTTTTTGACCTAAGGGTCGGTTTTTCAGATTGTTCGTACGTCAAACTACGAGCACCATACCGCGCGACGGATGGGTAGAGCTATGTGCGGTTTGTGCTGAGCGGCACGTGCCACCAGTTGAACGCTTTTTGCTCGGTCTACTGTTGTGGTAGTACGCTAGTATCCACCCGATTTCTCGTGGTCAAGCTTTTGAGCCAAAGACTTTGCTTGAAGATCCTAATCGTCCTCCAAGCCCGGTAGTTACGGCGCCAACTTACGGACTGAAAGGGCGTGTGCATGTGGACTGCTCCTGTCTGGGCTTGAGAGACCTGCTCCCTTCAGGTGGCATGTCAGCTGGGCCCCCAAAAGGAGTTACAGTCGAGCGGGTTTTTTAACTTCAAGACAAAAACAGTTTCACGTCACATCGGTTATCTTACTTGCAACGTACAGAGGGGTAAGTAAACAAAAACAATCTACTACTGACGTCTCTCTCCCACCTTGCCCCGTTTTCGTACTCTACAAGTTCCAGCACTAGAACTGAGAGCTTTGTTCACATTAAGAGCCGAATCCCGCGCGTATGTCTTCAGCAACATCTCTGCACTTTGAGGGCACTTTTCGGGCCTCCATAGTTGGCCTACTTGGCTGCTTCTACTGTCCTCAGTTGGTAGGGTGCAGGACAAGTTGTTATCGTTCGTAATCTAGATTGCCTCTGGATTAATATATACTATCCGTCAGAGGCAAGACGCAGGTGGTGTAACCGAACTGATTGCCCCGTAGTTCTCTTCCGTCTGTGAACCTTCCAACCAAACCGTCCCTTATTAATTGGATACCCCTTAACAATCGCCACTTTTATAATTAACTATGAAAGAATCTCGAGGAGAGAGGTCCACCTTCTGTTTGTTATGCATGTTTAGGCTCCATTGGATGTACCAGAGACGGTTTCTGTGACGCTGTAAGTCTTATGATACAACGAGTAAAAAGCTCAGGCGTCCTCGCGAAAGCGAGGACGTCTTAGCGCTACTGAGGCTCATTTGGATGGTTGCCTTGGATTAGGCATGAGACAATGCACAACGAAGTGAGCCTGGTAGAGATATGTGCTGACCGCATACTTTTCCTTTGCATAAATGATTTCTGAGACAGTGAAATCGGAAAGCCCACCAACGTAGCATTCCCGAACCAAAAGAGATCACACCGCTGTCATTTATCTGGGTCAAGGGTCGAGCACCGCCTGCCGCTCCTTCTGGGTTATCTGCATAGACTTCGATCACGCATCCATTCGTTGCTCTCTCATTGAGGTTTTCTAGTCTACGCAGAACTTGCACACACCCTACGGATATTGAGAATCCCTTAACCCAGGAATCAGACAAAGCTACCGGAACGTACCTTTTCAATTTATGCCTGCCCATCCGAAGTTGAATAGTAACCATCAATGGAGTGATATATCTGTACGTGATGCCGGGGCTTCTATCTGCGGTACAACCCAGTCGAATTCTTCCAGGTATTGGATCTTCGATAGAACCATGACTCTGCCGGAAGCTTGGCGATAGATCCCTTGTAGTTTTAGGAATAACCTAAATCAATGCATTTTTCGACGCCAGAAAAACTGAGTGTACACGCAGATCATGAAGCTTGGTGGATCCGAACGGCTGACTAAATGGAAGAAGCAAAAAATGCTAGGAATGTCTCCATGTTGTTCCACTCGATTTTTTCAAAGATTTCTATCAGATAAACCATCAAGAATCATAGTGATTCTCTGATATTCAGCAGAGAAGGAGATTTGGAACTTTGTTCAAATTACTTCAACAGCTATTCAGTTAACTGGCTGTAATCCGTGCAGTCTGGTTTTGACAAACAGAACGATAATATGGGGCACTCTTCATCCTCCCGTGCCCTCGAATATATATCCTCACTAAATCATCATTGTTCGCTTGGTTCTTACAACATTCAAACTGTTGTGTTTGAGCACCGTGATGAATTCCTCAAACACAGGTCTTCTGGCCTTATTGCGTCTATTTTGGAGGAAGATAGCACTCCAGACAATGCTTAGTTTGATAATAGTACCCATCCTTGGAAAAGTTACTCGTAGTGATTGTACTCAGCAGAGGGGCACCATTTTGACTGACAATGTAACAAGGCTTCTGATGTCACTAATTCTTCAATGTTTTACGGTGGCCCGCAAATCATTGACACGTGAGTGTCAAATGGGATTTCGACCTTGTAGAGGCTGCATCGACCACATCTGTATACTCTGGCAGGTGATGGAGCAACGTCACCTTTACAGGCGACCCACAACCCTGAGGTTCTCTCAATTCAAAGGTAACATTTAACTCTGTCGATCAGTGAGTGCTGCTATCCACACTTGCTCAGCAGAGTTTGTCCGAGAAGTTTATGAGGATAATCCGGTCTCCATATTCACATATTTCTGGGTGTGTGAGAGTGTCATTGTATACTCAGACGCGTGTTGTTCCCCGTGCTTGCTTCAGAACGGTGGAAACTCATGGGTGAATGACACGTGGCTTGGAAGAAAGATGTGAAGTTGCTTTGGTGTTGTTTGTGCGGCCCACCTTTCATGATGGATTCTCCGTGACCCCCAGCGCCCTGAGCTGCAAATGCTGCAAGAAACAACACCCAGTCACCCTTAGCGGCCTACTTTCCAAATTATTTGATTGAGCGTTCGGTTGAGTAGGCACCTCATAATTCTTGCGGTTTGGTGGCGCAGATCCCTCATTCATTCACTCTTCTCTCCTTTTTACTTTGGGGGTTTAAATGTAATGAAATTACGTTTGTAATTGTACGGCGGTGAAAGATCAATTTCGTCACTAATGTTGCTGTCTCTGATGACGGTAGTGATAATGTATCCTCACTAGAATCTAGAATTTTGGAAAGCTATCGCGTTTCTTTTACTTGTGAATTGAGGATATTGCAAGAGAGGAAGCCTGTGTGAAGCATTCCATGTCGGGGTTTAAACAGCTGGGTGTCTGCTTTTGATTGGTTGGAATAATATGCCAGGAAACCGAACCCAGTTACAGGACATAAACCTTGTCAGTCTGTTTATCTTTCACGCTCAAACTAAGTTCAAGTTATACGACTGAACACCGATCACATCAAGGATGGAATACAGTCACTGAAAAATGTTCTTTGGGCTGCAGGTCACCACCAAGAACATCTGGATAGGGTAGTAGCGTCCTACAGTTTGAATGATCTGTGAGGAAGTCATCCACGCAAGTCAGAGTTCCAATTATTCTAAGCTAAAACAATAGAAAAGACTAGCTTATTCCCATAAAGGAAACTACTCACAAGGTTGCTGAAAACTCTTCGATAGCCCACGACCGGTTTTACCCTTCTGGGGGCTCATCAGGTAGGCGCAGTAACCGAGTTTCTGTCATTCATATGCTCTACTTGAACCCAAATTTGACGGTTTTTTTTCGAGAAATACACTCATTTGCCAATCAATTTGGGTTTCGCTTAGCTTATCGTTTTCGGTTATTCGTCAATCTTCCTACGACACGAAATCTAATGTCAGCAGAAAATTGTAACTTTTTGTGCATGCACAACGGGAATTCGATGCGAACAACTTTCGGGTGGGAAGAAATAACGACTGTGTGCAGAAGTGCCTCAGTTTACCAACTGACAGTCGGGTGGTGTGACTGACTTCCAGGACAAAGATTGTTTGACTAACCAATCACCCTCCATTCTAGTCCGGCGTTTTGCTACCGGCTTAGCTTGTGTGCCGTTATGAGTAAGATGGGTAAAGTCCAAGGTCCCTTCTCACAGCTCCACATACCTCATTGTATTATCTACGCCGTTTCGCCAACAATGCACTGTCTGCTGTCCCACTACGTTGACTAAGGACCATTGTATTCTTGTGTCAACAGTGGTTCCAAAGTACAAGCGTCTCTCCGAATAAACCGAGTGAGACACCTAGTTCTACTTCCACAGTCCGTTTGGTCGAATAGATTGTGTATTCTCAGAATCATACAGGACGACTGACAGCGCTTTCCCGCAAGCTGAAAGTTCTTCTATTACTGTTATATCGTCTCTCTGGAACAGTGATTTAGGGTGTTTATACTAATACTGCTAAACCCGGATAACGAATGGGTCACTGGGTCTGCGTGCACCAGATACGACATCACGTCAGAAGTTCAGTGAGCGTCGGTTTGGTCAGCCGGATAGTCCTTCATGTTCACCACAGCGCTGTTATTGTGCGCTTTGTAAAGCAATCTGTGTCAAAACGCTAGTCCCCGCTGTCTAGTATTTTCCATCACCTTGAGAAGAGGTGTGGCCCTGAGTAAGCGAAAACTGTTTTGTGACACTTTAGGTTCCATCTCACAACGTAAGCGAAGCCAGAGTTTGTTTTTCGTTCCGCGTGCAAACCGTCCAGGTCGGTGTAGAGTCGGTTGGATTTTTGGATTGGACAAGGGAATCATAGGAAATAGGACACTTTTACCGGAGATGTTTTCAAAACTCAGAATTCTCAAGTTGTACAACTCTGGCACAGTGGAGAGATGAAGCCCACCGGTGTATTCCTCACAGATCCAAGGAGATTGAGATTGTGAATCACTTTGATCGATCGGTACCGGTCACTGCTCCCGAACTACCCGCGCAGAATCCAAAGACTCACTTGATCTTCAACATTTTTCTTTCAATATTTTGGGAATTCCAAAAGTCAAACAACTTTTTTTGGCCACGGAGTCTTATAAAACGAAGAATCAGACAGTATTCAAGTTGAAATTTTTTCACTAGTTGTCGACCCACAAGACTTCTGATATTGACTACGACTCAAGGAGTTCTTCAAATTTCTTTCCCTGAACACTCAGCTAATAGGATTCATGTAATGAATGGCTGACAACACCACAGTTTTTTGAAATTCTTTGATATAAGTTTTTTCTGTTCACAACCGCACCAAAATGGTTAGATTGTAAGACACTAAGAGGAGCTACGAGCACTTGCATATTGTGAAGCTTGATGCATCCAAGATCTTGAAGAAATAAATGAAACCAAAATTGCTTGGGATTTGTCAGGGCTCGTGAAATGCGTTAATGGAAGTCAACTGCGGCCCAACTTAAGAACATTCATAGTTGACACCCGATCTCTAGCATGATTTCTAACTTTGGGCCGGCTATTTATGGCAACAGCTCTGTTGGTCGCCTACAATTTCCCCCCCTGATCATCTGTTTGTAGCAGAGAGAATTTATAATTATGGAATCTTAAAAAAAGTGGAATATTTAAATGCATCCCTTAGTCTGACGAAACGAAGTTTGGGCTCTTAGCTGTACGACAATACGGTTTTACTACTGATCATGATAGACTGTATGTAAAATAAACCTATCTGCAATATGATGCTGACTATGTAGGGACTATCCGCTGATAAGAAGTGCGGATCAGGTACTTATTTAGGGAACAAGTCGACAACTATGTTTCGACCCCCGAACTGGAGGATTAGGATACTGTGCTGGCCAGACTTGCCTTACCTGATATGGGAGGCCATCTGAGTGTCAAAAGTACACTCCCCAGTATAGCTCAGTCAGTTACGGATGTACACATACTGTCACACCACGGTAAGGTCCAGTCTCATCGTGAAGGACCACACTGAGTAGCTAGGACTTATCCCGAAAGCGTAAGTGTTTTATCCCACAGCTGCTGTCTGCCTCGTGACTTCCGAGTGTGGCTGCGTCTCCTGCTAGCTTTTTGCGTCCGGCACTGGCTTTACGTGTGTATGCGTCGGTTGCACACTGAACACTTGTGCGTTTCATAGGGGTACAATTACAAAAAATGCCATCCGCCTCACTGCCAACATGCCGATGGCGGCTTTGCTCCGTTCGAATTTGCCATTACGGGAGGATGTCTAGAATTCGTCTTGTATAATGGTCTCTCCGACATGGCATTGTTTTGTTTAAGATTCAAGGGGCGCTGGCACTGGTGAGTAATAGACTGCAGCGTTTCCTCGGGAGACCTGTTAAACCTTGCCCAATAGCCTTGCTCTGATATCAGTCTCTGAATGCAACTGTAGACCGCCTATGAATCTAAGACACTTGAGCTGGTCTTCCGTTATAATTGTTCACACTCAAGATTGACTCTACCGGCGTAAATGATATAGATTTCAGATTTCTTTTTCCCTAGTTCCATACGTTGATAGTGAATATAAGGCAAAGACGGAAGTTCAGCGGAAGTTCTCAAGAACTGCTGGATGGTCTTGTCGAGGGTCTGTTCTTTGGCGGAATGAAGTTGGAATACCATGTGTGTTGTTAGTGAATATAAGGCAAAGACGGAAGTTCACCGAAAATTCTCGAGAACTGCTGGATGGTCTTGTCGAGGGTGTGTTCTCTGGCGGAATGAAGTTGGAATACCGTGTTTGTTGCGTTGTACCAAGCTTTCTGAGCAACAAGCGCCCTCTTCAGGCATCATTTTTGTGCTTCAGTTTGACAATGAAAATATTTTCGTAGCGTCTGAACCACGAATCAAAGGTCAGACCAGCATCAGGGTCATAGTGGTACTCCGTGATGCTGTTTCTGATCGAGTCGACCAAATCTCCCTCACGAGCGGCATTTGGTGGTTGAATTTTAAGTTGATGCGTCAAGGTTTCTATCAAAGGCAACTGCGCCATTTAAATCTGATTTTGTTGTTGCAGCAGAATTTCCTTCAATGCTCCAGCAGTTATTGTCATGGTTCCTTGGGTTCGGGCGTTGACAATCTGTCATGACTGACTGGTTCCCCCCCCCAGTGCCTAGTGCCGGAAAAAGACTCGCTGACAATGAACACAACAGCTTTATTGCAAACAAGCGCGTGGGTTCGAAAAGCATAACGGTTTTACGCCCCGTTTTCAGGGGCACTGTCAAACCTTGATCCAAGGCTGTCTGATCGGCGTTTAGTAGAGCTTTAGGGCCTCAGTGGGAATCTGACCTTCCTGACAGTAACAATAATTGTACTAACATCATATGCTTTGAACTGCTCAAGTACCTGAGGTGAACAAAATTTGGTAAAAGGTGGCCCTCAAGGAAGGAAAGGAGACCAGTTTGAAAACATTGTGACAGCGAGCCATGCAAGCACCGAATCAGAGGGTCAAAAGCCACTCAATCAACTCAATTTCACCAAAATGACAAGGAGATGATTGAAGGTGAATGTGAGTTGAAACCAGCTCGAAAACTTCGGTGGAGTTTGAAAGTGAACATTCGTAATCACGCAGTATATTTCTGCTTGATTTGGCAAAACATCTGAGAAACACATCTGCTCTTGGCCACTGGCTGGTGAACACTGTCTCTCGGTAGCCTCAAACTTTGTTTTGATATAAGGATAAACAACTGTTATTGCTGTTCAGTAGCTTACATTAGAAGATGAGTTGTTGTGAAATATCATGATAAAACTTCGAAGTGGCAATGCTGTGTATCATTATTATGGTTTGTGGTAACAAAATCAGTGCACAGGAATATTTGTTCAACCTTGGTATCTCATGAAAGAAGATTCATTGAATGAAAATAGGCAAAATTTCTTTCCACCATCTCTTGGAATGATGGGCGTATTTATATTTCTTCCGCTGAGTAGAACATTTGAAAGACGTTAGTGGGGTTGGAAAACAGTCCCAGAACTTTATACAAGTATTCTGTACCATCTCTTAGATTTTGGAAAGAATCCTCTGAACCAGATAAAGGAAGATACTCCAAATAGGATGCCAGACTTAAGATCATTTTCCCCATAGACTGCAGAGCGCTCACTAGGCAACAATCGATTGTCGGTATCTAGTCAGATAGCCGCTGACTGAGTTATTGAAAGCCGTACACTCAAAGCTACGCCATTTACTGAGGTGACACCGGGAAACCTGGATGGGTACCAGGTAAACAGTACTTATTTTCCACTACGGGAGCCTCTCAAAAAGCGACACTCCCGTTTCCCAGTGTTTTTTCCCGTTTTTCAAAAAACACACCTAGTGGACTTTCCTAAACTTGCTCTGTTTTCGATCACTTACTAATTCATGTAGAAACAGTAAGTGAACGAGAGTGGAGCCATTAGTATTTTAATATGGTTGAGCAGAGTTTTAATAACACCGATAGAAGGCGCATGACGGGATTCGCATGCATTTTGTATGGGCTCGGTTTTACCCGATAAGAAGGAACGCATAAAACGTGTCTATGTGTTACTCTAAACAGACTGTTGGACATGGGGTTAAAACAATCGGGGAAACACAGTAGACTTTCGTCGACGTCACTCCAACAGTCACAAACAGTTGTTTCTAAGCACGCAGACTAGTTTTAGTCCATCAATGACAATCGTCTTGGCCTATTTTACCGCACGTGACTCTGTGTGGCGAAGTAGGCGGGTTAATTCTAAAACAACAACAGATGTCGACCAGTTGATGATGATCGGCAGGGAGTTCCTTGCTCGAAATAGAAACTCAGTTTTTACCCAGATAAAACATCATTTGCTTGTGACTCTTAGACTGTTGCTTGTCTAGAACAGCATGTTACTGATTAGTTGATAGCGAAGAGTCGATACAAAATGCTTGTATGTCTGTTTTTTTACTTCATTCACATTACGGCCGGATTACAGAGGGGAGTGTATTCTGAAGTGAACTGTCGGCGAATACTGAGGGAATGTCTGTGGATTGATGTATAATTAGGTCGAAGTTTCGCGGACCGGAGTTAACATGGCCAAAAAGGTGCACATGTTTTCTTTTAAATTTTACTAGTGCTGATGTGATCATTAATAGTAAAGAAGTTCGACGGCGGATTGGGTATTTGGAACATTGAACCAAACTTGTGAAAAACACCAGAATTAAAGGTGGTGGGTGCCCCGGACAGGGACAAAATCGGGTAAATTTTAAAAGAACAAGTATCGGTTTGCTTCTTATAAGTTGAAGACTTCACAGGCTCATTTTAGGCCTGCTGTTACATAATCAAGTTGTGTGCTGTATCCTAGGGACCACTGATCACAGAGGCCGGCCATGTTTGAAACATACCACGAAACTTACAAAAATGTCAAGTTGATGTTACGGACAACTGGATGACCCAGCAGGTTAACCTCGCATTCCGGCTGACTGCTCTCTTCAAAGGAAAGTTAACGAATGGACGTGGAGTACTTAATGTCTGGATTTCCTTCGAGTGTAGGGATTCCGCTTGGGTTGTGGGTTACGAAGAATGCTACTGTCATTTTTTCATAGGAAGGGGTTTCCCTGAAAGCACTTGCTTGGGAGTAAAACCTAAATCAAAAGTTTCGGTCCAACACGAAAATTACCCCCTTAAGGAAAGAAATCAAGCATGGTTGCAATCACAACTTACCTTGAATATATGATTAACGATGTCACGGAATTTTGTTTCTTGTCAAAGTCTCCCTTGAGGCAAACCAAAGTTAAAGACCTGTCCCCAGATGCTCGGGATGAGAAAGCAGCTGGCCAACCTAACGAGCCGCTTCTGAAACCAGGCTAGTGAACTAAAACCGGACCAAGCATGTCGTCTGTGTTAACTGAGACTAAAAATCGAATTTACCTACATCACAAATATTCGAGTCTGCACAGCAGTTGACAACATTTTGCGTGGGATTGCTGTGTGACCAATAACATATTACACGCCCATTCTCCCTCCCATACAACGAACATGTTTCGTCAGAATAAGTATAAAGGAACCTCCGTAACAGATGAAGGTGACGCTTATGCTAGGCTCAGGTTGCGTCGTATTCTGGAGATGATGGTTCTAATACTACTGTTTGGAGGCTAGCGATCCATAATAACCAAACATCACATCAGTCGGATGGATGTGTCACGGGGGGGGACTACGAACCAAACGAAGGCATGCCCTGATTGGTCAGAATACAAGCCAATCTGGATCGAGCATCTCTAGCTCGACGCTTCTAGCCCCCTTACGGAGATTCTACCACGACCTTGTGGAACACTCTGTGATTACCCTATAAATACAGTTGTAATAATCGTCCGTGGTCTCCATAAGGGGGCGTCTTAATCAACTGTGCCTTTTGGTATGCCATTGTGGGCGGAGCAGGAAGCTAAGGACCGGCACAGAGTTGCACTACCGTTCAGCAATTCACAACAACTATGCAGGAAACGGTTATCGCGATTACAGCAGCCCGTTCTCAGATAACTTTGTAAAGTTCCTTAGGCCTTACAGGTAAAATCTCGACTATCGACAAAACTTATTCACACAGCGACGAATACTAGACATTGCCACACACTTACTTCCGTTTTTAGGTAGAGCTGACTTGTATGCAAATTCGAATTTGTTTGACCAAGGACGAAAGACTTGGACTTTACAAGGTGGCTGCTTTTGATTAGAATTCGGATGGCAGTTCGGTTACTGTAGACTGTGTTCAAATGTAAGAAAGGGCTGAGGATTCTCACATACTCTGTGTCTCCTGGAAAGCAAATAGGTAATATATCGCACCCTTTGTTTATTTTTCTTTGATGATGTATTCTGTGAAAACTCGGATACTTTTGAAAAACGACCGGATTCAACTTCGGAAAAAGTCTATCACCACGACTCCTCTCACCAAGAACACACCTACTTTATGATTACAAGATTCGGAGGTAAAGAAACCGAAATGAAGTTCGGTTTGCTCTTATGAGCTCACAGCGAACTCCGGATAGACACGGAAGACATAGTCTTGCGAATTCCAAAAAAGGCTGTTTGACAAGGGTGTGGAAGTCACAACGAATAATCATTTCGATGGTCTCAAAATGTTGGTGAGTACGGATGTATCATAATTGCATCTGAGCACCACTGGCGTACTTTTGTCAGTGATGATGACATCGTTGATCCACGCAACGCAGTCTAATTTTTTTGGTACTGTAGGGGAGTTACTCCGGATGTGATGAAGTAACATATTAGGAGACTAAGGCTTGTACACTACAGACAAACGAAATCAAAGCATGCTGCTTCCAACACGTGTATTAGCAGCCAAGCACTACAAGGCACAGGTAGAAAGACGCTGTCCGTCGTTTCGCTCCACAACTCACATCTTTGTGCGATGGCACGTATCCGAGAGTGTATTGAACGTCGCCTCTCTGAGTCCCCGGTCCGGTCACAGAGAGTCTTCCAAGGATTATACGACCAGGAAGGAGAATAAGCTTACATTGGTATCGAGGCTGTATTGCACAGACAGTCTTGGTGTAATGCGGATGTGAATCTCCCCTTTGTGGGTTTGCTAAATTTGCCTCCGGTTGACCATTTATCAGAAATGTCAGTCTAGCTGTATATGAAATTTGCCAGAAACACTTTACTGAAAACTCATTTGAGCTAACGCATCTTCTATCTGTGATCAATTGGTGATAAACTGGAAAACAGTGTATGCTAGCCCGTGTAAGGTTTTTGTCTTTACTTTTCCGTCGCTATTGAATCACTCGAGCATCGTTTAGTAGTAAACGTCTACAGAACATGCGCGACTGATTATAGAAAGGCACATGAGTGAACAGTTGGCATCGATGCAGCACAGTGGTAAAGTGGTCTCAAATGGTTTCATTTAGCTGTAAAATTCTGGGTTGAATGGTCTGGAACACTTGATATTCCCACATGGGTGTATGTCCATCGAATTTTCAGCCTTTCAAGTGGTAAAATTTCCGGTATCGGAGAATTTAACTTCCTATTTGTGTCAAAGTGTTTGTTAACTACAATTTCAGCTTTCCTGAAACCTAAAATTGCAGAATAATTCAACGGTTTACACTTAAAAGGTAATAATATCAGGTCTGGTACCCGGCGCTCATCACCTCACGATTTGGGTCACATGTGCAACAATTTGGCTCAAACTTGTATCTCCGGAATATCTCTGGATTTCCAATGGATAGTTTTAGTTCAATACGAAGCACAAATTCTGATTGGTTGGTTTGTTCACCCAGAAGTGACCGAAATCGGAAACATTTATTTGGATTTCATTTTGGCATCGTTTCCTCTACCACTTTAACTACTGAAATCGGGTTAAGATATTCAATTTTCTAATTTGCGCTAACTTACCGTAGCAGTGTGTACACTTATAATGACTACTCGAAATACAGACAAACGCAGTTGACTCCAGTCCAAAAGACTGGTTGTCAAGGGACGTTTTGCACAATTTGGAAACCCCAATAGAATTGTTTTTGTGAACAATTATCTGGAACCTAATTATGTATTGACCTGACACATTTAGAAAGTTTGCTTCAACGGGTATTTCGTTTTTCACGTCGCCACTAATTCCTCAGATTTCAAGACGCGCTTTCGCTTCTAAACAATTTCACAATGTACCGTATTATCTTTAAAAACAACGCGCAAATTAGGCAATTCAGTTCCTATATGTTTTGAATTAATTACTGTGTTCAAAGCAGACCAATCATTTTAAATCCAATCTAAATAACTTGAGGTACGCTCTCTCAACTGTTTTGAATTTTAATGAAGAATCGTATCCAACATTGGTTCAGACAAAACACAAGGTCACGAATCGACCAATAACAATCCATTATCTCGACGAACCACCCGAGTATGTCAGATGTTGATATAGTGCGTTGAATTAACGCTATAGTTGCTACCAAGTGAGCTCCAAACCTCTTTAATGATGTTCCACTAAAAATCCCTATGGCAAGAAATCAATTTGTTCTGAAGGTAGGACAGCGTCATTTCATCCAGCCTCATCCGCACCGCCACCAATTTGGGTAGAGCTAACTGCATACTCACTACTTTGTAGAATGGGTGTAGTAATAAGTTCCACATTTTTGGCTTTCCCCCATGTTATTTCGGTGAAGGTCAGTAACAGTGCCAGGTATGCACACAACCAATTCACCAACTAGCAGGTCACCACATTCCTAGGCTTGCGTCGATCTGAAATTTCTGCTCTGGAGATGTACAACAACGTGGTCTGAAAGTGAATGCGATACAACTCACCAACGAATGGAGAGCACATATCATACTAACCAGCCTATTTGACCGATACAGATAAAATTTGACAAATGGAGTGTGTAAACAATTTGGACAAAAGCCATGATTAATCAGGATGACAATTTGTCCGCAAAGCATCATTGTCAACATCGAATTTTCTAATAGCGGTAGAAAAACTTGCTCATTACCTCTTGTTTTAATGAAGTTTGCCTGCCAGTATGGGAGTGTTAGTTTTCTCGCAGGATCCCTCGGAAAGCGCCACGACGAAGTAGTTTTGTGAGGGGGGATTAGTTGCTCGACCTAAGGGGGAAGTTCACCCATGGTCAGTCCCTTCAATACTCCTCAAACTCCAAGGTTTCAGCGATTGCACTTCGGGTAGCAATATTCCTAACAGCTTCTAAAGAGAAATTTTCGGCGGGTTTCATGAAAGTTTTGAAGGAATTTTGGTTTTCCAACCAAGCAAAAATGTATACACGAAGGGCCAGAATGTTAGCTGACTTCAAAGTCACCATCATCATCATTATCGACGGTGTGATATCAGTGCGCGACACTGATGCTCCGCTGCCGCTGATTTCAAAGTAGCTGTCCGCCATCTATTATCAGTTTATAAATGCTATTCGCACTTAAGAATGTTAGACACTTGGCTGTCCACCAAATAGGAACAGCACGTAGAGGATTGAAGTCTATGTGTGCAGTGGATAGTTGTCATCTTTTTGGTAGTAGTATTTCCGGCTGAGCAAATATACTCGAACCTAATGAAATTTTAAGTACAGCTTCTTAATGCCGACTTTTGGACGTGTCCTTCCAGTGAATCAAAGATAGATGAAGTGAAGAGTTGCGAGTGAAAAGAGGTTGCATCATAGGCTGATCGATTGATGACGATCAATGTGGTTTTACGTCTGATGAGTTTTTTTAGGATGGAGGAACATGGTGGCATTTAAGTAGTTTGTGTGTTTCACAAATATGCGGACACAGATATCAGGTTTCTGCAAAACAAACGGAGGAGACTTACCACTACCGGTCAACAACCTCTCTCGTTCAGAACGGATGGGTTTCAACGCATACTGCATATGGAGAAGGTAGCCGGCCAGCCCAGCAGAGAATCAATAATAGCTACTCTGGTCGTTTTGTCGTGAATTGCTGTAAGGCGTGCCAAGTAGCGCACCACCACTCAGCAAAACGACGCTGTGAACGTCACCACGTTTGGTGGTCAAGAGTTTAAAGCCAAGCAGTCCAGGTCAGTATACAAGCTAGCGATCCTTTGTCCGACCTGAACACCTAACATTTTCTTCATTGATAAATAATAAGTTCTCTCGACACGAAAACAAAAGTGGAAACGTTATGACCCACAGCTGTATTGCTCAGACTGCAGTCATCTCACAAGATTGTCTACGTGATGTTTGCTAGAGGAATGTGGTAGTTAGTGCATTGTTCTCGATTCACCACTGTGTACATAAGGCTGCTCGAAACTCTCTGACAACCGACTATCGGCTTCATCCTCTTTGAGGGTCATCAGGTAGACCTAGTCCCAAAGTCTTACACGGAGCTTGAAAGTGTGCGTGGTAGATTTAAACACTAGAACGGAAGTAGGTTTCTATGCACCCTATTCAATCGAGCACCATTGTAGTAGTTGTTGCATTTTATTTGTATTTAGTGCCTAGATAGCGTATTGTTTTGCCAATCTGTTTGGCAAAACATCAGACAAGGTAGACGCTCTGATATGCAGTAAGCACTCGTCACACGGAATGACAGAAAGTGAGTTCTCCGGTAAGCCTGGTGATGTGGAAAGTGTCATGTTTAACTGCCAGTCTGTTAGGTATGATATCACCCCAAGTATGATGCACCTGATTCTTTAACGTTTGGAAAACAGCTGATGACCTAGCCGTCACGAAGAGACTGGACTTTACCGTGGTGTGACGGTTTGCGCACCTCAGCGATCCATTGAGCTATACTGGAGAGTGTCCCGCGACACTCACAGAGTCTCTCACACCAGGTTGGTCAATGGTTAGAGGTCTGACGAACACAGTCTCCTGGCCCTCCAGGTTGGGGGTTGGAACATGTGGCGACTTGTTCCGTAGAAATGGTAATGCATTTGCATTTCCCGCCAAACACCGCTGCCTTGCGGTTAGGCTTTTGAGCCAAAGGCTTTGGTTGAGGACACTAATCGTCCTCCTGTCTAGGTGTGGGCGCCCTGGGAGTATCCCAGCTCACGTACAACCATGAACTGCACATACACGAATAAACTCATGCCACATCGGCCGTCGCGTGGTGCCATTTCTAGGTCTAGGAGTACGGCAGTGAAGCATCGGTTTTGAACACTGATGTCATGCTGTTGATGATGATGATGATGATGACCTAGAAGTGTTGGTTCGGCTTTCAACTACGGCACACGTGAGGACTCATTCCGAGTATCACAACGGGAATTAGGCGGCGATAGCAAAAAGCGGTTGGAAAAGAGTTCTCATAAGCGTACATGAGTTACGCTGCAGCCGCTTCGGTGAAATCCTCGAGAATTCTACTCAGTCTGACGAATGAAAAACAAAACAGTGACTGAAAGGGTCAGTTAATGTTATCCTGTCCAACAAGTTAATCAAATTTAAAAAAAAATTGAAATACTCTATTGCTGTCAGGACGCTGATAAAGCATTTGACTGAGTTAAATGTTCATTTAATGGAAAAAACACGTGTCATTCTTGAGTTAGCGACTTGTCCAGTGCTGAGCGTTTTCGCAGTTAAAGCACAGTTAACAGAAACCAGTTGCCTGCGATGATTTACTCGTAAAAATGTCAAAACGTCATAGGTGAACAGAGGTAGACCGATAGTAATTTGCATCCAGTTAGAATGGTGAAACATTAAGTGGGTTCCCAGCTGACGAAATCGGAAAGCAATCTCACACGCTGGTTTGAATGGGCTGAATTGAGAAAAAAACAATTTCGAAGTGGAGGGGTAGTCCACGGAATCTGTTATGAAAATTTCTTAGAACAATGATGCAGTCCCGCTTCACCAATTGGATCATCGGATCAACTTCCAGGCCTGATCGGGATTTTCACTGCTCAGGCGGATTTTTGTTCATGTGCTCGTTTTCGTTTCGACTGAGTCACTTATTTCTCTCGACATACGCTCATCCATCAGCTAGGATGTCCGCACTCGTCACTGAGAAGTGAGTTTACATGTTTTCGCTCCAGTTCGTGAGCGCTCATCTTGAAGATCAGCGCACAGTCAAAGAACCAATCTCCTCTATGCTTCACAACCCATGGTAATAACATCAACAGATTCTAGTTAAATAACCCAACCTCCGTAGAGTTTCGAACCTTTTTAGGAAGTAAATTGTGTGAGTAACTCCGCAGGCCTCACTACGTGCGTGGTTTGGAGAATGGACCCACTGATTGTCAATCGGATTAAATGCTTTGAAAGGCGCCAGGATTAGAGATACAACTAAAATGTGTTTTACCAAAGAGTGATGAGCGTTGTAGAACCGTTCATCTTCGTGTGAGTAACTCCGCAGGCCTCACTACGTGCGTGGTTTGGAGAATGGACCCACTGATTGTCAATCGGATTAAATGCTTTGAAAGGCGCCAGGATTAGAGATACAACTAAAATGTGTTTTACCAAAGAGTGATGAGCGTTGTAGAACCGTTTCATCTTCGTGTGTGTACGTATGGAACTATCGGTGATTGGATTTTTTTCAGTTATGTTAAACGGTTCGGAAGCTTTCACTACACCACTAAGACAGCTGTCTGTGTAGGTAAGAGAACCACGTGATGGACAGGTGCACCAGCCTTATAGAAATTATCTATAATACATCACGACAGGTTCACGTGTGTGTTAACCTAGATTCCGGACATAAGCAAGTACGCATTAGTGCTAGGTGAACTTACCCAAGGCAGCAAGTGGACGTAGAATGACCTAGTTAAATGACACCAAGAAATCTACCTGACACTCAATAGAAATTAGCACCTTAGCCAAATCCTGGTTTTTCCGTGTATACTTCGAGATTTCAAACACCAAATCAGAAAGTCATACAAAATTTTACTGCTCTAAACTGAAGAAGTTGGGACAGCACCTTGTCATTTTTTATCACTATCTTCTCCCTAAATTTTCAAGGAACGAAAAGTTCTTTAGATTGAATCAAGTGTTCGCTTCAATGATAGTCTCAGATGTTATATTTATAACATTGGACACTTTTCTTCCAGTGTTCGAATCGGTTTCCTTGAGCCCCAACCATAGCCTGTTTTCACAGAGAACTCAGCTCTATCTGATGGTTTTTAATCTGATATGGGTACTCCAGACAGTTCTGGCTCAAGGACAGGTAAAATCAAAGTTTCATTGTCCAATCAAACCTGGCAATAAACTGTTCTTTTAAGACTTGCACGTGAACATCTGCGTTGACCATCCTTGGGGGCAACCTTCCATATAAACACTCCCTTCGAAATCTCTGGTAAAACACTGGAAGTGTCACGTGGACCAAATTCCTGAAGTCTTATGCCACTGTCAACACTCATGTTTTTCGCCAAATTCTTCATATTCTAGTGACAAATAACAATTTGCCAAACACTTGGCTTGCGTAATCTTGAATTTAACACGAAATGTGCAGACTACTACGAGGCTGGCGTCGCAACTGTCAAGTCTGTTTCCCCGCAAGCCTGCCTCTCTGTTCGCCACTCAGCGCATTCAGCTGTTGTTATCCATGCTTCTGACTTCTTTCGTAAGCATACAGTGTGGCTCGGTAGAGGCTGCCCTGGTTTTCTCGAGTTGATAAGAAAATTTTTGACTTTGATCCATCTGCTTGTTCTAAAAGGAAGATTGACTGGCACATAAATGTGAGGTTATATTCTGATCCAGCCCAGTCTTGCAGTAAAATCTTTAGATTTCTGGTGTGAGGTGTGTGTGATCAGATCATTTAGGCCGTTCAAAATAGCTCGTCGTTCAGAGCGACCTGGTCCGACAGGTGAGATATTGTGTGAACATTGTGTGTCTGGGCAACCAGGCCTAAAGCTGCCACCTTGACGTGGTGGTCGGGCTTGAGTGCTGCAATGATCCCGCGGGCTACACTGGCTGGAACTTCGTTCCACAAGGTGCAACCATGCCAGGGAGGCCAAAGGGGAGCAGCCAGATCAAGAGCAGCGAGACCCCGTACTACGAGTAATCGTGCTACGAGGCGGTCTGGGGGTAAAGTCGTACTGTCCTCTGCGACAGGAGTGTGAAGGCAGTAAGGTGTTTCCCCCAGGCGACCAGCATGTCCATATTTATGGAAGCAGCGATGCTGCCTTCCCCCGAGGAAGGACGGGTTAGAAAAGGTCGGCCCCAAAAACCGCACACTCCGATCGCCCAACGGTTGACCGTGACCGCCGGCGCATTATCCAATACGGTCGAAATACTTTTAAAACCAAAGAGCCCGGTGCTGCTCAAGAGGCACCTGCTGTGCTCAGCCGCATCAGGAATGAGACAGTAATGCCTTATTCCCTATGCCCTCGGGTTAGGCCAACACCCTGCAGCCGAGCAGGTCATACTGTTGAGTCGTCGGCTCCGGGCAGGGTCTCCAAAGAAAACCCTACATTCTCCCACTGCCTTGTGGGTCAGACTTTTGAGTCAGAGGCTAAGGTCAGGGTCCCCGAACAAAACCCTACGTCCTCCCACTGCCTTGTTGGTCAGTCAAAGGCTCAGGGTGGGGTACCTCAACAAAACCCCTTTCCTCGGCCTGGGCAACCGGGAAGTATCATTTGCCCGCGCACTTCAGTGCCCACCGATGTCCCTCCCCAACCCTTTCCAACCGCACAAGCAAACGTCGCGGGCCATTTGGACTGTCAGTCATCTGATCGAAGTACCTTAGTCTCCTCGCTGCCTACAAACATTAAACAAAATAATACCTTTCTAAATCCACGAGATCCTTTCTATATAGGAGCTTTTAACGTCCGTACTCTATGTCAAATTGCAAACAGGCAATGCTTGCTGAGACCTTGTACTCCCTTAAAATTGATATATGCTGTGTCTCCGAAACACGCAATTCGGCAAGAAGCATACCAATCCGCTATCTTCGAAGAACTGCCATAGCTCAACAGTATCGACCTGAGCTAGCCCAACAACTCTCCAAAGTAAAACAATACTCTGGTAGCAGTGGGCATGTGGATGAAGCGTGGCAAAATGTGAAAGGAGCTATACTAGCGGCGTTCAGTGCTGCCTGCCCGACTCCTCCAATTCGACCACAGGACCACTGGATGTCGTCGAGTTCGCTATCCATGGTTGATGCCAGGAAAACCACATCATGAGGCAACGAGTACGACGGCGCACGCAAATCCCTCAAACGCCAAATATTGAATGTTCCAAGGAAAGACCGAGAGCTATGGTGGATATCGAAAGCTCGGGGGATGGAGAAGGCTTTTTCTACGGGAAACAGCCGCGCCCTTTATCAACTGATACGATCGACTGGCCCTAGGAAAGTAACGGTCAGCCAAACGACAAGTGAAAATGATGGTTCATTAATTCACTCGCAAAAACGTCAACTGGAAAGGTGAGCCGAACACTTCGAAGAGCAGTTCAGCTGGCCTCCTGAAACACAGCCGGTTGAGATAATGCATACAGGCCAATGGAATATAAACCTTAATCACCCTTCAGTAGAAGAAATAAGGTACGAAATAGCCGTACTGAAACGTGAGAAGGCACCAGGACCGGACGGTCTGTATCCAGCTCTCTTCAAAGAAGACGGAAAATCCCTGGTGACCCACCTGACAAAGCTTATTGGTGCTATATGGGATGAAGAGAAAGTGCCTGCAGAATGGGGCATGTCGACGGTTATCCCCATCTTTGAAAAGGGTACGCGAACGCTATGTGAATCCACCGTGGCATCAGCCTGTTAGCTGTGGCCTCTGGCTCTCTGGCCTGGCAACTGCGGCAGCTACAACCACTGCACGACAAGTACGCGGTTATTACAGCTGACAATGTTGATCTGTCTGGGTAAAAGTTCAAAGCCAATGTTACTGGGAGCATGTCAACACATGAAACGAGTCGTAAAAGTCGACCAGAAAATCTGGTCGATGAGGTCATTTGATCGATATGCATACGATGTTGCCTGAATGAATCGAATGAGGAATGTTAGGTGAAGCGCAGTTATTAGGATTTCAGATTGCGTAGGGTTAGTCTTAACGCTTGTTTTGTGTCAATTTATTGGCTTATGGTTATCAAGTATTTTGTGACTGTTTCTGTTATTTTAGCGTTTCTTTCTTGCAAGGGTTGCGTTTCCCCACCACTGTTCTAGCATTCAGTCGTGGCAGACTCTATTTTTCCGAAGGTCTGCGCTTATGTTCGTGAACTGATATCTCTTTGAATGGTGGTCATCCGTCTCAGGTCTCACCCGAAGCCGAATGGTATAATTCGTGGTCAGTACATCTCTGAACACACAAAATATAGAAGTTCCTTCTTCCCTCTGTTTTAAAACCATGGGGAAATACTTTGCTGAGGATCAAGCTAACATCACAACCATGCGTGTGATTTGCGGCGAAAGTTTTCTGGTATTCCACGCTGCCTCTATGGGGCTTGCTGTTACTAGCAGTGTGATAAAATCTACAGGGATTTCTGTTATTCATAACCATAATGCTGTCCTCCATGAGGATTTCCGAGATCGTGAAACCCACCACGATTCCTCGGGTCATACTCTAGTAATTCGAGCATAGTTGGGATGGATTTCGAGTGAGGCTTACAAACCAGGAACCCATTATCTTATGAAAGTTAAACGCACCTTGTGTATTTCTGGTTCGTACCACACGCTGATCGGTAAAACACTGGGCTGCAACTAATGCACGGCATTGGTGAGCTGCCTTGGTGGTGTGTAAAACGTCCTAATGAATGGGCATGTGACCAACCCACAGATTTCCGGAAGCATTTTCGGCTGTTAAAACTAGTTTTTTCTGTCACGTGCCCCTTTGATTTGCGTAAACAAAGTGGAAAAAAGAGAATTCTAGGAATTTATGTGGTTGATATAACCATACGCGAATCCAAAAACGGATCTCAGAACGGCCAAAAGCAGGTGTGGTGTACAGATTTTGGGGAATCAGTCGGAAGGGGTTAAATTAATTGGCAAAGGTTACTAGTCAGAGGTTTAGTTTCGTCTGCACACAACGACCTAACTGGCTGAGGGTATCTTTGCAGCCTCATTGCGTCCGCGCGCTGCGGGAACTTTTGAACAGTTTGAGTTCCGTAGAACGAAGGAATTTGGAACAACAAAAGTAAATAGGGCTACCGAACCAAGAGCCTCTCGCTCATGAAACCAAGTGATCTTTTGCTTCTGCGTTCCATATGAGTGGTGACCTTGGTTGTACCTGTCTCAAAGTTAAAACTCGGAAGAACACCGATAGAATTGAGTCGCTGAAACTCACGATACTTCCGCGAAATATAAATTATTTTAGTCCGGACGAAAAAGATTCGGTCAAAGAGGGCAGAGACAAAGGAGAAGGACGGTCAAACATTTGGAACTTCACCTAGCCGTCTCACTCATGTTCAGTTTGCCCATAATTCTGGGAGTCGAAATCTGAACCAGTAGGCATAAAAATGAACGTTCTGGAAAAACGATGCCCTTGGTCATATTATTACGTCAGACGTGTTATTCTTGTTACACAAGATTGTACCTAATTTCACGGTTTCTCTACTAAACACCGTTTGGATACCAAAACATGGAAAACCCTGGTATAATATCCAGTGCGATGAATGTTCTGGATTCTACTGTATTTACAACCATCTTGGAGTTTAGAAAAACCCTTTTTAATGTTAGTTTCGAATTGAATTCGACGCTCAAACCCAGCCTAGGAGTTTAGCTGGGTCAGTGTTCCAAACTAATTGCGCAAAAACTTAACTGGGGAATTTTCTAGTAACTCAATGCTCCAATCATTATGGAGCGAAATAATCAGTCACAAAGAATAGTTTCTGACTAATGCTGCTGGAGTATGGGGATAGTGACCAAAGTTCATCGGTCATACTCTGTTTGCAATTCGTTGGCGTTGGTGACTACGCCTGACTAGCCTGAAATAGGGCCAAACAAGTAGTGGATCATCATCAAACCAATCTCTGCAAACTACTTACACGATGAGTTTTATCTACTACTGCTGAATATACTTTTGAAGCCAAATAGTGTCCGAGTTTGCTATAGAGGAGAATATTGGTAGCTCAGTTAGCATAGATGGTCGTTGGTTTGTTGGCTGAGCTGGACAATTTGATCGCATCTGTAAGATGTAGTTCCCGGAAGTGAATCGATTGGTCTAAGTGGAGTTCCTTCTTTGTTCACCTTTGGTAGTCCGTAGAATTGTGCAATGTTGGTATCCATCGTCTGTGTCTGGTTATCTCGTGTGTTGCTCGCAGTTTCTTGAGCGTCATGTTGATTCGATTGGTGATAATTGGATCTATTGGTTTGTAGGTCTTGGTGTCATTTAGTAGTTGTTTGACCTTTTCAGTGTAATCTGGCTTGCCCCCTATCACTGTGACGCGTCCTTTGTCCGCCGGTAGTATTACGATTGTTTCATCTTTTCGTAGATTTGTTGGTGCGTCTCGTTCTTGTTTGGAAATCAGCTGCATGTTTCTGTTCCGTGTGATCGCCGGTACGATTGTCTGTCGGATCTGTTGTTGAACCTCCTCGGGGCGTGTTCTAAGCTGGCTAGGTAATCTTTGTAAGATGCGTCCTGGAAGTTGAAGTTGAGTTCTTTCATTATAAGTTCTTGTTCTGCTGTGCTGAGTTGATGGTCAGATAAGTTTTTGATCCAAACGTCGTAAGTGTCGTGTTTATTGCTTCTCGTGAGTGTTTGCTTTTTTGTTTCCATGGCTGTCCTGCGTTTGATCTTGGTATCGTCTACTCAGCGTCCGATTTCTGCTTCAAGTTCTGCCAAGTGATGCGGGCCGGTTTTAGCTGGGCAATTAGTTTTGCTTTCATTGATTACTCTATTGTGTTCTTTGAGACGATTCTGGGCGTCTGTAATCATCGGCTTCACCAATCGACTGCCAAACTGTATTGCTAGGGCCCAGGCCTGCGGGCGGTCTAGTGCCGGTCTGTGATTCGTACTGGGTGGCAGCACGTTCTACTTAGGTATTCATGGGAGACCTGTCGCCAGACTAAGCGCTTCCCGCGACGAACTTCTTTGAAAGAATTGGTTTGCTATAGAGGAGAATGTTGGTAGATTAGGTAGCATAGGTGGTGATTTGTTTGTTTGCTGAGCTGGGCAGTTAGCTTGCAATCGAATCGCCCAAGTCGGCGAACAAACCAGTGACCAGTGTCAGAGTTTTTCGCCAAAAATTCGCCTTCCACTTTTTGTCATCTGCCAGAAAATTCAGTGGATGAAAAGAACTTTCTATCTTGAATGTTGGTATCCATCGTCTGTGTCTGGTTATCTCGTGTGTTGCTCGCAGTTTCTTGAGCGTCATGTTGATTCGATTGGTGATAATTGGATCTATTGGTTTGTAGGTCTTGGTGTCATTTAGTAGTTGTTTGACCTTTTCAGTGTAATCTGGCTTGCCCCCTATCACTGTGACGCGTCCTTTGTCCGCCGGTAGTATTACGATTGTTTCATCTTTTCGTAGATTTGTTGGTGCGTCTCGTTCTTGTTTGGAAATCAGCTGCATGTTTCTGTTCCGTGTGATCGCCGGTACGATTGTCTGTCGGATCTGTTGTTGAACCTCCTCGGGGCGTGTTCTAAGCTGGCTAGGTAATCTTTGTAAGATGCGTCCTGGAAGTTGAAGTTGAGTTCTTTCATTATAAGTTCTTGTTCTGCTGTGCTGAGTTGATGGTCAGATAAGTTTTTGATCCAAACGTTGTAAGTGTCGTGTTTATTGCTTCTCGTGAGTGTTTGCTTTTTTGTTTCCATGGCTGTCCTGCGTTTGATCTTGGTATCGTCTACTCAGCGTCCGATTTCTGCTTCAAGTTCTGCCAAGTGATGCGGGCCGGTTTTAGCTGGGCAATTAGTTTTGCTTTCATTGATTACTCTATTGTGTTCTTTGAGACGATTCTGGGCGTCTGTAATCATCGGCTTCACCAATCGACTGCCAAACTGTATTGCTAGGGCCCAGGCCTGCGGGCGGTCTAGTGCCGGTCTGTGATTCGTACTGGGTGGCAGCACGTTCTACTTAGGTATTCATGGGAGACCTGTCGCCAGACTAAGCGCTTCCCGCGACGAACTTCTTTGAAAGAATTGGTTTGCTATAGAGGAGAATGTTGGTAGATTAGGTAGCATAGGTGATTTGTTTGTTTGCTGAGCTGGGCAGTTAGCTTGCAATCGAATCGCCCAAGTCGGCGAACAAACCAGTGACCAGTGTCAGAGTTTTTCGCCAAAAATTCGCCTTCCACTTTTTGTCATCTGCCAGAAAATTCAGTGGATGAAAAGAACTTTCTATCTTGCAACAGGATGGTGACAAAAGCTAAGAAAAGATTATTCTTTTGTCAAGGGGTGCTGCGGATTCCTACATTCAAAGTTCAGGATTTATTTGTATGTATCCCAGTGGTCATAGAAAGTATATTCCAGTTCATTGTGGGCAGTATGGATAAAATTGAAATGTTCTACCAACGCACCACTACGCTCTCTAACAATGCACTGATAATGTCACCTCGATCGGTTAGGATACGTTTGCAAGGAAATTGCTCAGCTCAGCGAACAAACCAACGCCATCTATGCTACCTGAGTTACCCACATTTTCTACCATAGGAAACGGAAATGTTTCTGCGGCGCTTTCGAAGATTTCTCCTGGGGATATCTGTTTTACCATTACGTTCAAAAAACATCCTTTCCTAAAAGTCCAATAGCGCTTGAAAAGTAGCCACAACGCTACTTTCACTGAAGGAAATTGTAAGCCAATAACGTCTTGAAAAGACTCGAAACCCCAGTAAAGATTTGACGTCCAAATAAATTTTGTCAATTAAGACTGTTTTAAAATGCTGATAAACAGCTGAGAAAGAGCACAACCGCTATCCTCTCCACAGGAAACGTTTTAGTGATCGCCCAGTCTGGAGACATTTGCTGGTACAAAGAATAAGCAAAGGAAAATCAGTAATGTGGGTTATCCATGCAAGTTTAACTAGCTTTTTTCTCGCGAGGGTGAAAATATTGGTTTATATTATTGGTTAACACGTGTATTTGATGCATTCTGACAAATGAGCGCAAACTGAAACCTGCTTCAAGGTTTGACCAAACAAATAAGCAGCAATAGGTGCAGTGCAGCCGGAAGCTATGTGTGTACTGACAAGATCAGTCCTTAGCGACACACATTCAATTGCATGCCAGGTTGATTTTTAGCGGATACCCAACTAAATCTCTTGTGTGTGGTGTTCTTCTTCAACTGAACGTGGCAAAGAGTTTTCAGCAACTCCGTGAGTGGTATGTTAGGACTCATCATCATCAACATTGTCAGCTGTAATAACCGCGTACTTGTCGTGCAGTGGTTGTAGCTGCCGCAGTCGCGTTTACCGATGATTCGGGGGGTAGGTAGCTGCGCATTGGAGGCGGGAGCTGATAAATTAGTGCGTAACTATATCACTCTAAGTGGACTCTTGAGTAGGGGGAGTGGGAGGGGAGCTATGCATTGAAGGAAATAGCTTGGATGCATGAGCGCCATTGAGGGTGCGACTGGGACATGCCTGAAAATGTTTCCAACCATTGATGTGGCCCGTCTCGGGGTCCCCATCCAGGAAGACAGCAATGACCCGAGCAACTGCGTTTGTTGGTAATGGCTTTCACACTTGGCTGCCAAGTCCTTGTTTGTCCGCCTCTAGCTCTCTTCCACCCGTCACGTGCTTGTGCGAAAAGAGCTCTTTGAGGAAGTCGGTCGACTGGTATATGCAGCACGTGGCCAAACCAGCGCAACCTATGCAGTGTGATCAGTTCATCTATCGAGGTTGATTTATTTCTCCAGAATACCATTAGACGTACTTCAGAATTGCTGATCCATTGTTCCAACCTGATTCGTGCAATGCTCCGAAGACATCGATGATCAAACACTGAAAGAGTTTTGACGTCCTCAGCGCGCAGCGGCTAGGTTTCTGATCCATATAGTAATATGGAGCGCATAGCAGGATTGTAAACTCGACCCTTGACGGAGAAGCTGATGTCACGCCTACGCCACAGGTGATGTAGGTTCACAAAAGCTGCTCTGGCCTTCCCAATCCAGAATGGTTCAAAGACTCGGAATTAATGAAACGCAGTGAATTACTCTTTCACTTCCACTTTGGTGCCAAGCATGTGCTACTATCTTTGAATGAGAAAGCCGTAGAAATAAAATCATATTCGAGAAGTGGTCCAATTCAAGTGCAGCTACAAATTTTAGTCCTCCTTATATGATGTTTTTAATGTCGGTTGTTGAAACGTAGGTGGTTGAAAAATTGTCGGGAGTCCAGTCGGTCTGCTGAATTTTCGATTTCATTACTCGGTCATCATGACCAAAACGGCTTGAAACGTATTCGCGGAATAAATCATCGGGAATCACATGGCGGAAGTCATACACTAAAACGATACGCAGAATTTTCACATGACGGAAAGTACAGCATTATCGATCATTAGCTTGTGTCGTGGCAACTAGCTAACGGATTAAGTTTTGCGCAAACATCGTGAAAAACAGAGATATAGAATGACGTCAAAACTGTTCTTTTCTACTTTGGCAAATATGCCACAGCGAATCAATCCAATTCTCAGTGGTACACTCAACTGGACATTTCATTTCACCGAATGTACTACACCAGAGTTGCCTCGTGTCTTAGTTGACGCAATATCCGAGATATCGCAGTAGTTTTCTGGAAACTCTTCGCCAGCTTACGGCCTGTTTTGCTTTCCGTCCGCCTCGTAGGATAGGCGTAATGCATGAGTTTCCACCAACCTTATGTTCTACTTGTTAACCAAACTGTACCCAATTGTTGGTGCGTATCAAATTGCAAATTACTTCGGGGTTATGGGAGGCTTATCTGATTCTCTGGCGCCTGATATTCGTCGACTAAATGTGTTTCGGAAACACAAGACTGTCATTGTGCAGTACATTAATTTGGCGACTATGATAAAGGAGATAACCGGTTGTGTTTCGTATCCAGGTAGAACACAAAATCGAAGGAATCTCTGAACCATACACCCAGCTCATGAGACTCAAGAAATGTGAAGCCGGGCGTGGGTGGTCGAGGAGTTAGCAAAACCTTTCTGAATAATCTGTTTTATCGGGAGATCATGAATTTTACAGAACATCAGAGAGGCTGTCTTATCTGACCACGCACCAGGTGCGAGCAGCTAAATTAGTGACAAACGGCCAAGTACATCGAGAACTAATTATGGCCTGAAACACAACGAGTTTCTAACTATTTGAACATCAGGAGGGTTCCTGGTTGCTTAGCTTGGTCAAAGCGATAAATGGATGCTTTCATTCAACTAACACACGCCTCAAGAGTTTTGGAGGAATACTTCGCCTTTCACTTCCAAGTATCACAACTCGGCGATTACATTTGCTACTGTCCTTTGCTTTTTTAATTTGTGGTGCTCTCCATGAAACCAGTGTCTGTTTAACCTTCCATTCAAACGACCATCTCAATTTCCATCCTTATGGTGCTTCTTTGATGCGTCCTTGAGAATCGTGTTTTATAATTCTTTATTCGATACTTGCCGATAGCAATGTAATTAGGCGATGTGAATTAGCAAAACTCAGCCCTACACAGCATCTTTTGTTCTTTACAGCTGTTGTGGTAAGTAAGTCTTCCTTGATAACTGTCTGGTTGGCAGGTGAATCTTTTCCAAGTGAGTAACCAATCTTCTACGCCTGACCAATCCTACCAGTAAGAACAACCGCGAGAATGAAGTTCGATTGCAAACCTAAAGTAGCAATGTGGGAAATGGTAACAGTGAATAAAAGCGACAGTGTGTTTAAGTACACGACTATGAGTTTCCGGATCGGTGAGTAGCATGATAAATTATTGATTTTCGCGAATTTGTGTTGGTGAATTGATTAGCATAATTTCATTAGAAGCAGACGAAATTAAGCATTCTCTACCGTATTATGAATTTCGATCTGCTTGGGTTACGTGAACAAAAGCAATTGACCTTCAGTTCGAGGCCACTTCGCGTGCTGCTTGGCGCGTGACGACCGTTTCGGCAATCATTCACAAGAGTTCATCAACACCAGATCATGTGACCTAAACTGCTTAACTGACCGGAGGATGATGTTGAATCCTGGTGAAATTCACCCTAGCTGAGACATTGATCGGTCACGAATAGCCGATCTGAAGGGTGTTTAACATCCGAATAAACCGGATTTTTTAATCACACACTTGTGATCCAGTAGTGACCGGCTTTTCGGGTGAGGACTCCTCAGATGCCAGGCTTGTGAACAGCCACTCTGGACATGTGACCAGACTGACGGGCATTCTGCAAAGCAATTTATCGTTTATGTTCTTCAGTTTATATGCACTAGTAAACTGGTAGTCAAGACCAACAAAGAATTTTTCATTTATATTTTCGGAATCAGGATATTTTCCAGATAAGCCCCGCCAAAAATTAACTTCTGCCACCCAAAAAAGATTAGAAAAAAGAGAATATGAAATTTGAAATTTTAGTTGTTATTGAAGAGAGTGAAATTGGGATATGTTATCAATAATTTAAGCAATGCAGGCCTGGATTGTGTCCATCAAAGTGGCCGCAGTTGGATCCGGCACTGTACACATGAACACCTCCTTAGTTGCCCGGCAGATCCCTCCGAAAATCCACTGCTGGAAAAGGACTCACCCTGCGTGGTTTTTTGCAGCGAGATATTAGCATTCCATCGATCTCGACTTGTAGACCTGGGCCGTAAACGAACGTTGGAGTCTGCAAAAGCCGTCAGGCGCAAACTTCGCGGAGAAAGTTCTTGCAGTCGACAGCGGTCGTGTGGCTAATACATAATTTTTTTAAAACAGAATTTGATTTTTGCCAAATTTCTGGACCAGCAATGAATGAATGGAATTACTGTCCATCCATCCTAGACTGCTCCAAACAAGTTCCCTCTAGAAGACTGATTTCTTGCTGCCACTGTCGGGCATTACACCTCCACCTGTCAAAAACTGTTGGAAGTGTTATTTGCCGGCCATTGTTGCATAAATGTTGCTGATGGATCACTCAGTGGCTTTGCAAAAACCGTATTGCTTTGTCATGGACAAGAGTTGAAAGCGTCAGAAAATTCGTCTAAGGTTGTACGTCGGGGGAAACTAAACTTTTACACAAAATGAGCATTGATCGGGATAAGGGATTGTTTTCATCAAAAATAGGTCAAGGTTGGGTGGGTACATTAAATTGGAGCTGGCAAAAAGTGGCGGGGCTTAACTTTTCGCACATGCACTTTTTTTAATTAGTGGCGGGGCTTATCTGGGAAAGATCCCTGAATTATGGACGTTCATACTCGTGTTAAGAAGATGACTGGTTCAGGTTTCCTAAGCTTCAGAGAATTATGGCATAGGACATTTCACGTCCCGTTGTTCGGATGCTGTTTTCCTTAGTCACTTTCACGCTGTCTCTAATTCGATCAATAGAAAAAGGACAATGTGGTTTATGGAACTCTCACTACCACTCTCCCTTACCACTGTGAGCAGATGATAACTTCGATCAATATTGACATGTTTGTAACCAGCTATAAAAGCTGGACTGTCCCATCAGCAACACTGTTGACAAGTTTCGCGAAGCCAAGCATTTCGGGGACGTGTATGGAATCCACATTTAATCAACTTGCTTTGGCATACCACTTACTCGCTACAACTAACAATGCATTTCCAGGTCTACCAATGTCGGGCAATCATCAACATCAAAGAGAACCACACATTCGTTCGGTCATCGAGCCGACAGTCGCGCGCCGTAGAAAGGATGCAGATGTCGCAGGAAAAAACAGTCTGTTGTCTGACCCCGGATCACCAAGTTACCGTAAACAACACGACCAAACCACACGGAGCTGTATCAACCAACAGCTCTAGGCCTACCGTAAACACGGTCATAAACAGACGTAAAACGACATACGTTTTCAACACACGGACAAGGTGAGTAGTTTTCAGTCTTGTTATTGAAGTCACCACACCAGTGCATTTCTCTTTCGATCTGGTAGTAAACAACACAGCTACCACAGAAAGTGTTCCTACGACGCACTTCAGCATAAAGTAGTGGGTCCCAAACGTGTGGACAAAAAGTTCAACCGCAGCTAAGAAATAAGAGACTGGAGAATGAGAGCTTCTGTACTTGAAGACATCGGTTACCGGAAAAACGATTTCGGATTATATTCTTTTGGTATCCCAATCAATTTTCACACAACATGACAAGTTTCTAAACATTTGTTTCTACTACCAAGTCATAACCATTGTTCACGGAACCAGAAGTGTGCATTTGCTCTGCAAGATAACAGAGTTCAGAGAGGCAAGTGTTGCAGGAATACGGTCACCATTTTGTAGTGCATTTTGTCCGTGTTCTTTTCTGCGTTCCCAACAGATTTATCTCAGGATTTCAGCTGTTGATAAAGGCATAAGTCTCAAACCTGGCTTCAGTCCCAATCATGTCTGGGCACATTTGAAAAATTGTATCAGTTTCTCATCCATTCAATGTTACGTGATCATTCAGTGCGGAGAATAGAGCACTTGCTTTCTTAAATAAATGATAATAATGATGCTTAACTACTTT
>NW_008751721.1:1276599-1334783 GCF_000715545.1 Opisthorchis viverrini | reverse complement strand
GTGCATGCAGCCTGCCTTTATTTTGTATTTTGTCACTAGACCATAGGGGTGACTGGACACTGGACAAAGCAATCCAAATAAGTAGGAGCACCACTTGTGTATTTTGTCCCATATATTGTTGGCTTTTCAGGTTGCAGTAAGCAACCCCGTGAAGTACATAGATTTGACTGCACGCCACACAACGTGAGGTGGCTAATTACCGGTACGTTTCGAGGTTTTAAAAAACAGCTGTCTCACTATAGGCTTGTACTGTGGTCATTTTCTTGCCTTAGAAGTAAACAGGAGCTCAAATGGGAAGTGATCGGGTCTTTCCTGATGAAGGGAGAGGCCGAATCCGCAATAAACAAACATACACACGCCACGTTTCTGACAACGTCTCCTTTGTCCACAGAGGGCTCAACTGTCACGGTCACGATTATTAGAGGCATACTGAATACTCTGTTTCCATCATTTGCACGTGCCTGTTTGTTTATCAGCATCCTTGATGGAAGCTAATTGTGCCCACTAAATCTCTAAAACTATGTCGTCATACCCGACATTGTTGTTTTAATTCACACACTCTTACAAGACTTGAGCTTTTCCATGAACTCCGTCCCCGACGATGTAAAGCATTGCTCAATTGACCAATGAAAAGGTGAATTTTAAAATACCAAAAACATTTGAAAAGTGCCATCCTACATTCAGAACATCCTCACAACTGTTCACCTAAAAAGGAATTTACCGGTGAGTTTTGAGAGTATGGATGACGATCAGAAACACACCGGTCAATAGGACATTGGACGAAACGTTGCGGGATTGGACGGTAACTACGTCACGTGGTAGGTGGATGTTAGACGTACGCAACAGCGAACGGTATTTCTGCAACTACAACTACTGTAAGAGGAGGAAAACGCGTTTTATGTGGAGAATGACGCTGTCCGAATTTTCCAAATAGCCTAGTCTTGTACTTGGATTCGTGGAAACTACGCAAACAATGCCCGTTGCTTGCTTGGAATGTTTTATACAACTCCTCAGAAAAAACCTGTGTTACCAATTTCTGATTGATGGTGAAGACAGTCTCTATGTCTCGATATGTTTACAGTTTGATTCGGTAGAAAATGATCGTTTCATAAAGATGGAAGCTATGGACGAAGTTTTTCCCTAGGTTTTAAGATAATTTTTGTGGAAAAGCATGAAACATGCTGGTGTGGGGGGGGGGCAAACTGACTCCGGTTTTTTCTCCATCAACTTGAGGACTTCTATACTGGCTGTTAACATGGTCAGTCTGGTTAATTTAGATTGGGGTGGTTGTGAGATGAAGCTTTTGAATGTTCCAACAATACTTTCGGCTCCACGAATGCGGTAAAGTAAAACATCTGTGCCCGTTTTGCTTTGCTTTACTTCAGAGTACGTTTGGAGGCGGTTTCTAGCAGACCGGGTGATCATTTATGAATTACTTATCAATATTCAGTCTGTGCCACAGCAAATAATGATACGATAATATGCATTTCTTTTCAATTTAAAAGAAATTCCCGAATTAAGTAAGAGTACAAAATTAGATCAGAGTATTTTTTGACTTCGATCCTCATAAACTGGTATTTTTTTCATCGAGACGGTAATTCTCAAAATTTTCATTTCAGTGCCCCCTTAGCTCTGTATGTTTGAAGCAACCTTCTCTTCATCTTATGCGCATTATATGAAAATCGGTATTGGTACCACTAAACGGGCTGCCTTGTAGAGACAAGCTAACCTTGAGGATGGCACAATAGAGTTTTTACAATCTCCTTACTTTGGGGTGACTAGTAAATGTGTAAGAGACGATTTTAGCGGGTGACTGACGGTCACTCAGAAGAAATGTATTTTCATGCTAGAAAGATGTAGTCCGTTCTAGTATCAAGAGAACTTTCTAAAGTTCCTTGAAAGTTTTCTGTTCAAGTGGTATTTCGGAAAAGCAGTACGCAGTTCATCAACGAAAGTCTTAGTGCGTCTTTTGAACGTACGTTGGTCGGTTGCTACATTTACGTGTTACCAACGCGTTACAAACATGGTCAGTTTTCGTGTTGACCTTCTATTCACTGGTACGTAGTGCACTGGTGAACAACTTGAGGTAAAGTCCAAGAAGATCAACTACGTAATCAAATCTACCCAGCAAAACAACGCTGGTAGGTACGAATGCATGCGCACCTCAATGTTTTACGACTACAACTCAGTGGTGATGGCAGCGAACCGAGTTAGACTAAAACTCAAAACATATAATGCAGAGATCCTGCGGTTTACGTGAGGATGTATTTAGACTTTGTGACAGTGACGTTTCCCGAGATGTTACGGGTACGACGACTCGCATAGATATCCTGATAAACGGAACAACCATGTAAAATACTCTCAGCTATTCATGATAGTGATTACCTCAATACCGTCCAGCGCTCCAGGTTCGCGCAGAACCTACTTGAGAAACATGGTTGAAAGAGTAGCTACTATGGTGCAGTTTTTACCCTTGTTGCAGTCTGGTGATAAACTGGTCCACAAAACCGGTCAGAATGCATATGCTACGATGTATCACATGGTGTTATACACCTGGTGATCACATTGTCAATTTGCTTGCCATTATTTGTTGTTAACTGGGGAAAGCCGTGAAGAAGGAAGTCCGACATCACGAAAAGTTGTACATAATTCACCCAGCGAATTACACAACATGAAAGTTGTCTTTCGCTTGAATTCGGAACATTCGCGTATTCCGGAATTCAACCGTCCCTCATTCTGCATTTGTGGACCTTCTGTGAAAATGCGAATAATATTAGAAACTTTTGGTCGAAAAATTATATGTATGGCAATATGTATGGCAATATGCTTGCAAGCGTTTTCTCGCCGATTGTGGGACATCATCAGAGCACGACTGGGCGGAAACGTCCTCCATACCTGCTTGCATTTACATAGGTTACTAGGGAATGTTTGGTATCTTTTGATGTGCGTAGTTGATTGAGGTATTGCTTTATTGCAATTTAATCAGTCCACTTACAATCTGTGCTGCTTTGTGGTCAGGACAACTTGGTTTGTTTCCGTACGATTCTGGTTGGTTCGTTCAAAAACAGTGCTGCGTTGATTTTGCGCTGACTGTTTCTCCGACTTTCTTGACCACCGGAATGTAGTCTATTTCTTTCTGTTATGATTGGTTCCTTCCCAGTTTATGCCACAATGTGGTTTGATTTTCTTGAGTTTGGTTGGCCGGTTAGCAGAGTCATGGTGTAACAGATTTTCTAATACGTTCAGCTAGAAGCCTCAGCAACAGATGAATGTTTTTATTGATACAGTGAAGTGTTTCGTCCCATTCACGATTTGAGGTAATGAAGTAAACGGAAAGACCAGGATAAGTGAACAACGAAGCTAAGAGCTGTGTAGTTTAGGTCGAGATAAATGTCCAAACGAAAAAAACAGCCAACCTAGTTGGCCGAATGTTGGCCAGTGCCAGCCGAACGAGAGAAAACAGAAGGTTATGGCACAGCCGGTCTAGCCCGTAATAATTTGAGATAACAATAAAAAGGTTCAAATGTAGCAGAAATCTAAAACTAGGAAATGTTCCAGTCCTCGAAAGCATTTTGGACCACGTGTGGACAGTAAGGTGGCAAGTGCATCTGATAGATGTTTTATCCGAGTTGCATATTGGAATTGTCTGAAACGATATCAACAGAAGGAAAGTACATAACGCCTATTCGGAATACAAGCCCCTATTAACCTTTTTTTAACAAGATCATTCTGAGGCGAGGTTCTCGGGACCTCGGAGCTGAGAGCATTGAAAGAAGATATTAGATTTGAAGTGAAGCAAATTTATGGGATTTCGTCACTGAGAACACACAGCACAGCATAAATGAAACGAACAAATCAGGATAAACCAGGAAATATTTTAATTGAATTTCAATAATTCGTTAGGCCAGACCATGCGTACCTTGACTGCTAAACACTGCTGAGATTAACTCGTTGGCCTGTAGCGTCTCGTCATTAGGGTATCAGCGAAATTCAGCACTAAGGCTGGACTAGATTGCACCACAATGGAAAACGCTGAGTTGATATCAACGAAGTGGAAAAATTCAAGGACATTTCACAATGAACGATGTCCATCCGGAGACCGCATTTAGTACAGAGGTGTTTCTCAGCCTTCTCATCCAGTCCCCTGTCTGTACGTAGCAGTACTTCAAAGATACATACAACGCTGCCACATATTCTTTAGCAAGCCAGCCGTAGACAACTACTTACTGTCGCAAGAAGATTAACTGAAACGCTGTCAAAGCTAAACCATTTATTTGCAAACGAACACTTTTAAATCCCAAATAGTGCGATTCAAACTATCTAGAGGAATTCAACTTATTACTTAAAGCCGGGCACTTTGCAATCATTTTAACAAAGCGTTGTGTTTTTTACCGGCAACCTGGATCGTTTTGGGAGGCAATGTCCCCGTTCCTGTTTTCTAGGGAAACGATCTCAAAGTAGTCAGATTTCCATGGCCAAATAGATTAAAAGGACAGAGAAACCGTAAAACCCCATTCTTTTGAAGCTTCCACGAAACTCCGTAAGCGAAAAAGCCAATCGTTTAAAGCAACTCCAATTTGCAAAGTACATAATGTGACCCATCTTGAGTCCACAGACCATTAGACTTTCACACGTCAGGTTTGAATTACACGCTGATTGCAGCTTGGTTAATAAAAACACCTCCACGCTCCCCTGACAAGGCAGAATTTGTGAACTATTTTCATGAAGGAAACTACATGTTGCTGAAGACTAGACAACAGTTTCATGGTTCTTGGAGCTTGTCAGGTAGTCTACTTGAATCGCCTCATGTGTTGGCGGTTGAGTAGCACATTCATTTGAAATACATCGTGGAGGAGAGATTTAGCCAGGCGAGCCTTCTGTAAAAACCAAATGGACAAGCAAGTGAGCTCCAAGTAGGGCATGAGGTTAACGGAATAGTGAAGACTGTGTCTACCTGATGAACTCCAGGAAGGCCAAAACTTCTCTTAGGTTGCCTCTGGAAAATGTGCTGCGATATCTCCAAAGTCGTACCAACTGGGACATGAAGCGGCCTTTGTTTAGCACATTTAGTTTAAGAAAAATAGCAAACCAGCTATCGAGTTGAGATTTAGTTGAGTTCTCCGTGAAGATCAAACTCTTATGCAAATTAGTCCATTTGTCAGTTATGAACTGGCTCACCGCCTTATTAAGCTCCCCTGTCTAACAGTCTCCACGCGGTAATAAAATGCAATAAACAGCTTCTATATGGCTGTGCTTGTGCTTGTACATTTTCCAGTCCACTCATCCGACGGGCGCAAAGAACGAAACTGTTTGTCTGTATCAGTGTCTGCAAAAGAATCCCACCTGTCTGGCCCATTGACCAGAAATCTTATCTATCAATAGAGACGTATCACTGACTTTAAACACAGGAACCTTTAGTGTTTCAGAAAAGCTTTATTGCATCTGGGGTGCATATGATTGCTCGCAAACTACCGGTTCTATGACAGTTGGTCATCACCTTGACAGCGTAACTAGTTGAAGAATAAGCATACCAAGTATTTTCTGAAATCGTTTGCGCCACGCGTGCAAAACCCCAATAGGCAAATCGCTCAAATAGAGCTTTCTCGACAAATGTGGTACCAGGAATAATAAAACCTATCCCGCAAAACACCAAAAGTGCAACCAGAAAGTTGCCCAGTGGGTTTCAAGCGCGTGTCACGCTACCTGACTGGGAAGCCCTGACTGGTGGGTCAATCGATCGTCACAACTAGGACAGTTACTGGGTCGTCGTTCGATGAGTCAGGCACACCAATCACATCACGTGTGAACACGCTCGCCTGTTCAGACGTGAAAATTCAGATGCGTCCAACGCGGGTTGGTGGAGTAGTGGTTACACGCACGCCTCGCATGCCAGATGTCCGGGGTTCGGATCTCGGCACGGCCAGTGGATATGCACTGCTGATGAGCTCTAATAAGAGCGAAACTCGAGTCCAGTGCTTCTCTTTGGTGTGGATCCACCGGAATAATTACGCCAGGACGGGAGGACGACCGTTCAAACGAAAGTGGTTTGACTATGGGCGGAAAAAACTGCAAATCATGCGACTGTGCCGGATTTTATCCCCACCGGTTTAGAAGCCGCTAATTCCTGCACTGGCCCCTGAAAAGGTGGCCACAAGGTAGCGAAACCCACGTGTTGACTTCAAACAACACGTGTGATGGCAAGGTCAATGAGTGGTTCACGTTCAGGTCAAAAACAAGAAAGACGGTATAGGCGCGAAACCGATAACAATAAAACGTGAATTAGGTTTTACACAATAAGAATAGAAGAAAAGAATCAACACGGAGTGTGTAAGTATCATCACTACGTTATACTGTCACCTACACATGCAGAAGAAGGAGAAATAGTTTACCTTACAAGTTAATGTGATGAGTAGACGGAGAACGGCGCAGTTGAGCGAGGAGACGGTACGGCTCATACGTCTCCACATTCAACAACAAGGTTCAGTCATGTTGAGTGCGGCTGTTGAGCTGGTCAATTTGAAATTCCGCTTTCGGTTCAAGGGAGGCACTAACACACTGAGGGTACACATTTACAAACATCCGTCAATCCGAGACTACCCTGCTCGCTTTTTAGGAGGTGGATGGAGTTCGTCTCGTTTTCGACACAAAATTCCCCCCAGAAGAAGCACCTGTGAGGATCAACTTTGTGCCTGGAACTTATTCGAACTGCGGCGAACTTTCCAGTCTGATGAAACTGTTTATGTCTTCTGCGTAGATTGTTATATCGGGTGCTACCCTGTACGAAGTTATAGCTGTCTAGAAGGAATCCGGTTTTATTAATTGTTTGGGCTTATTTGAATTCCGAAAGCATTTGAAAACCGGTAACAAAGTAGAGATTTCACCAGGGACCTTCAGTCCTGTAACGACCGACCTATCCTGCAGTTGGTTGTGATGAATTTTAGCAACATGGTACAGCATTATCACCACGATATGATCTCCAGGTGAAATCTTAAGCTCCGTTTGGCCAGTCGGATGTATAACCGACGGCATCCCCGTATATTTTAGTCTTCCAGCCGTCACGAAAAACTGCATATTTTCCGTTTCAGGGCCACAAAAGTTTTTGTAACAGTCTTCATCGTTCAATCCACCACATACGTTTGGTTTCTGAATTTTGTCCACGACAGCTACAGTATATATGCACACATAGAAGAGATCAACAGATGGTTGCACGTTATCTAATCCTTCCCTTTGTGACTAAATGGCGCAGTATTAGTTTGGCTCAAAAGGACTTTCTCTAAAACGTACACAAGTTTCCTTGCAAGAGATCATACCATTCTGCATTCACCAGTCTGTTGCAAGATTTACCCACCAAATAAGATTCGAGGCAGCCACTCAGTATTATCCACAAAAGAAACGGAATAGCCTAGATCAGCGCGTCTGAAAGTATGCTGTGCTTCGTAAGGCACCATCTATAAGGTTGCTGAAAATTCGTCGAAATTAGTTTAAAAATGAGTGTATTTCGCTGATCTCGTGCAATTTGGTTTCAGGTAGAACATAAGGTTGATGGAAATTCGGGAACTGCGTCTACCTGATAAGCCCCAAGAAGGGCGAAACCGATCATGGGCTGTCAACGAATTTTCAGCAACCCTATGAGTAGATTCCTTTATGGAAATATACTGCGATATCTCGAATATCGTGCAAACTGAAACATGAGGCTGCCTGGTGCAACACACTCAGTGGCCTGGAAACATCACAAACCAGGGATTCAACTGGGTTCCAGCTGAGTCTCTCGCAAAACCAAAATAATTTGCAAATGGGTGTATTTCGCAATGCTGTGCTTCATTCAGAGGGTCAGAGGGCAAACTATGACCCTTCACGTTCAAATGTCATGAACCTCTATCGGCTGCACTGTTGCGCACTCTTTTTTCAAGGTGTAACCATGGAATGTCTACCAAAAGGGTTGCGCGGAATAAATGGAAGCATACCTCCATGCCACTGTAAGTAATCAGACTGTGGGGTAACCTAAGGAAAACTGGCAACATCTTTAACGGCACAGCTGTGAATGTTCTAGACAGTTTTCTTCAGATAAACTAGTAAGTTTATAGTTGTGGATGGGGTGGTATTGCGTTTGCTAACAAAGTCGTCCACTCTTGCCTGCTAGTGACTGGGATTAATCACCAGCAACCCTTTCGGTATTGTTGAAAAAGGAAACCTTACCAAGATTCATATGTATGTATTGCATAAGGCAGCACGGAAAGTAAGATATTTCTGTCCCTACTCCCGGTATCCCTGGGCTGGGCAACTCCTCATAGCCAAGTGGTTAAGACCACTGAGATATGAGCTCCGCGCAGGGTTCCCAAAATATCTGGAGATTGCAGCTTTTCGGGAATATTGTTTAGTTAGAGGTTGTGATCAAGGTATCAGAGTGAAAAACATATATTATCTGATTTTTCTATGGGTCAGACTTTTGAGTTGAAGACTGAAAATGAGGGCAACCCATTTTCAGAACTCGAGCAGCTAAAGAGTGTCGGCTACTCATGTATAGTAGAAACAGTAAGCAGTTTTTCCAACCCTTCATATATTATCACCACAATACTGATTTCTCGTTCATAACTTTGTCAATTTACCTCGCTTTCTGGCCTCCTATTCATGAAAACAGTAATCAGATTGTGATTCATGTGACTTCAGTTGGGATTTCATCCTGTAATTATAATCCACCTGAACCAAGGACCCGATGGACACTTTTCAGCTGCTTCACTCCTGTTGGACAAATCAGCAGTGAGTATGTTGCCTGTCATTGAGGGGATTGGAATAGATGAAATTCCGGCTGAAAGTTGAACGCTTTAGCATTCCGCTCTGATCAGCTGTTCGGCAATCTGATGAGCTCACAATTCGTACATCGATCACGCGGTTTACGTCACTCACCGCCACTGAGTGTAGCGCTTCCTGTGGAATTGGATGTGAGTGTGGGTTTTTTTTCTTGTAAAACAGATTTATTGTGCTTTGTAAAACATCCTTTTCCGTATTGAACAGGATGCAACAGACCAGATATGCACAACGTTTCGGATTAATTTAGCCTGTCACACGGAAAATGCATTACTGGCATTGAAAAAGAGAAGAGGAAAAAAGGTGCCAAGCCATTAAACATACTCATTTGTACACCTATTTGGTTTTCGCGGGTGACTCCCAAATCCCAGCTGATTGGCTGACTTATGGTCTTTCTCACCAAGTAATTGTGCTGCACAAAGGCCGCCTCATGATTCAGTTTTCCGATAGCGGAAATTGCTGAACAAGTGGCAGCACTTGGAAACTGTCAGCCTGTATTCTATATTACTCGCAAGACCGTGCCAATTAGATCTGTTGATCGGTGAAGTCCACACAGAAAAGAGTAGATCTGTTGCATGCCTTTTTTAAGTGAAACTTTCAGTTGACCACACAATCCCCAGCAAAAACGATAAATAATTAAACTATATCACGGTGACAAGTAATCTACTTCATTTTAACAGAAGATAAAGCCAAAAACAAATCCAGGACTCTAGAACACAAGTAATCAATTTATACTGTGGTGGTCTGACGTGCTTAAAATGAGATTTTTGAAAAAAAAAACTGGATATCAGTCTGGGGAACATCTGCACATTAGTCGAATCATCGTCTCATCTAATTCGCTAGCAGGTACCACCCTGAACAGTCTCACTAAAACCCATGCGATGCCCGGTAGCCGAAATAAATCATGGTTGCATCCTGACAGTAGATTTCTGCCCCTTATTCTCGCAGTCATACGTATATAGAGCCAGAATTTGTTATTTTCTTAGACTTAAACAAGCATTTTCAAGGATAAATTATGTTGTCTTTTGGTGATTCGCCTCCTCCAACGCTGTTCCAGAAATTTCCATCGTACATCGTTAAGTGTCGTTTTCCAACTTTCAGAGGCACATAAATATGGGACAGCTATCCATGATCCGTCTCATTTAGTTTCCCAAATGAATCTTTTGCTGCTCTGCTTTTGCGGAAATTCTTGGGGACCAAGGTCGTGACTCTTGGTTCACTTTCAGTCTAGTACCATTGTACGATTTTTGCACGTTCCAACAATACACAGTTGCAGTACTAAGTTAAAAGTTCACCAAATCTGCTGAAAAACGGAACATCACAGGCTTTTGGCAATTTTACTTATTCACGTAGTTTCATTACATCACTTGGCGCCCTCAGTGCTCCAACAAAGGCAGCCAGCTCTTAGTTCCTCTAAAGTGGACAACTCTGGTACAGAAGGGACACTAGTCCCTCACTGTGTGTGTTGAAAGCAAAAAGAGTTCGACACCTGCAAACTATTCCGTATGTATTATAGGGACATTAGATTAGGAATACTGAAGTGGTCAAAGAGTTTTGGGCAGAAGCTTGTCTACTGGGTTACCCACTATGGCTGTGTCAACAATGCTGACTTGGCCCTGTGCTTCGTATGCCACCTGATCGACCACATAAACGTGAAGAACACGTGACCTAGGGGGGAGGATAAAAGGCACTAGTGCATGTCACCTGCTAGGTTGACTTAGCGAATACTCTCCTGCCAATGAGTGGTGGCTCTCATCGACACGATAAACTCATTCAGTATGTGGCACCGTTGACCCGTTCCCTTGCTCCCATTTCCATTCAGCTGCGACATCAAGTGTTGATTTTGAATCTGTCTCTTTTTATTAAGAGTTAACTAATGCAATAATCATAAAAGGATTAACTGAAAGCTGCCACTCACTAGTGATCTCTCTATCAGTATTTTGTCCAATAGTGATAGGTTATTAACAGAACGTGGTATATAACAAAACATCGACGTTTGCTGTCAATATACAAGGCATTCCAGAGTGTAATTCTTCTTTTACCTTCAGTTCTGGGTAATTTTTAAGGCGATTCAGAAAGTCTGTTCTTTGTAATTAAATCGATCATTTTTACTTAGGTTTCGGTACAGTAGCAACACCAAAAGATGAGCTATCTCCAAGAAGTTTAAAGGGGATTAATTTTCGGTGGTAGTTTGGCAAATCCGTGACTAAGCTTGCCTCATATGCGCTTGTCTACTTGGGTTCAATATGTCTTGAAATCAACCCTTCAATGAGAAGCGTACTTCTGAAATACGCTTTATTGGCCAAGCAGAGGGATGCTTTGTGATAGTTGGTCACCCCCCGACAGCAGGACAAATAGTAAAACACCGTGATCATTGATTTTTCAGATTCCTACGGTACAGAATCTTGCAACAACGTACCACTTCCTGATGTCACATCATGAATATCAGCGTCACTACCAGTCAAATCAAGCATAATTGCTTCAGACGGCCTGGATCCTGGAGTTGTGCCTACAAGCGGAGGCCAAGCTCCACAAATAAAGAGTAGTCATTCACCTCGTCCAAAACTCTTGTGCTCAAAGCACAACGTGAAGTCTTTACAGTTTGTCTTCGTGAAAGTATAACGGTGACAGGCGAAGGTCATGGCGCCTTCTGCTTCAAAGTACTATGATGCCCGTTTTTATAATCACATGGAGGGGTAATGGTGCTGTTACAGACCAGTTAGCTTTTAGAGTGTGTGCACTCATCTTATAGCTATCTAGTTTAGCCAAACTTCATCAAACTGATGCCCAGTCGTTGATAGTGCACTATGAAATCAGGAATGGAGGAGATTTCATTTTGATCTGTGTCCGACGAGTAAGTCCTGTTTTCCTGGGGTTAAGTACGATCTTAAAGGGAGGTTAATGAAAGTTTCTTTTTTACAAGACCTTAAATCTAGCTCATTTGTGAAAGTACTATAGCCAAGAAGCATCCATGGAGTGCAGCTGGTTACCATCATCAAACACTAAAGCTCCAAAAATTACATCCAGTCTTGCTTCACATTTTTCCACCGGATCAATAATTCTATCCATCATATGAAACCACTCTCTTGGTGAGTCACTGTCCAGGGGTTCGAGGCATTACATAGGGAGGACTGTGAATCTATCATTGACAAAAGGTGTGGCCTAATGGAAAACTTCATTCTCAGCTTGCAACGACAGATGGTGGTAACAGTGGCAACATATTTCTGAAGCTGCTTCTTCGGCCTGAACAGCTGCATGACGTCACCGTTTGGTTTGGCAAGTATATGACGTCACTAAATACATTGTAACAAAAGTCTGGCAAGATCAAGGCCTTCGGAAGAGAAAAGCAGCAACCTTTTCTTCCATCTCGAAAACAGATCGTCTCTTGTGCACAACAGTGTAATGATTCATTGATTCATTACTTGTGGCTCTCTGATTCGAAATGAAGGACGTTTATGTGCTGTGAGTTACCTAGAGCACGTGTGCGTGGATCGAGAAAACGGACCTTGGCACAAGGTTAATGTTGCGTAGCTACTTAAATCTTTTATTTGAGGGAAAACTATGCTTGGGCACAATTTTTCAACACAAGGGTTGGCAGCGGACGTGGAGGTGTCCACACAGAATTCTAAACCTTGGTCGACGACAACGTAGTCCCCGATTTTAGCCACTGGATTGCCTAAGCTAAAATCGTAGTGTCCAAATCGGTTCGATAACCGTTTGCTAACCCGCATGTTCAGTCTCTCACTGCACACCTAATGCTGAAGTGGTCTTTCGGATCATTCCTTTCTCGGCTGAGAGTTGTCACAGGTTTCGGACTAGAATAACCAGCCCATGTCATTCGGCATTTTGTTGTCGGAAGCGATTACCTCTCCTTGATCTGTTTTCGTGTGTAGATGTGGGCGGTTATTAATCAGTCACCCGTTACTTTCTGCCAGTGGGTAGGGAGCTATTTTCAAAAGAAGCGTTAATGACAACCGCAGTGCGGTAGCTACTGCCATATATTTGAGTATGGTAGTTTTCAGATTAAACCCAAGTTCCCACCTGGAGCAAACTATCCGTCATTGAAAATTTTTTTTACTTTATAATGAAAATATCTATGAGTCGGATCACGTCTTTTACATTTCTTGGCCAATGAGCCTTATGTTCACCGAATGAACTCAGCAAACTTCAAAGCTAACTGACCGAACATTTCGCTATCGAGTAGTAGTATAAACCACGCACAAATTCGTCGTTCTTATGTGGAAGGTGACTTTGCTTCCAATGCTATAATAACATGTTTCACTTTGGCGGGTTCATTAATCGGTGATTAAGGAAGCATTAAACTAATGTCCCATATAATGTCACCTATTTAATGACTGCTCCACATGAAATGCGCTCTAGTCACGCCCCGAAAATAAATCGCACATAGTGAGCAGCTCAGCTGATCGTGGTTTGAAAGTTGGGAGCAACCTGTATAGAACGTACAGACAGATTGTAGTGTAAGCATCTCGAACTGTGGTAGCTAAATTGTGGTACACTAAAGTGAATCGATTAAGATTGCCGCCACCTATAAAACATCAGTAAGATAACTACCAACCCCTTCCGGAGACAACCTACATTGCTCAAACCTCAAACCGGCACTAGGGTGAGAGTTATTAAGAGTCTTTCAGGAAAACACCATAGCAAAATGCTTACTGAAATTTTTGATGTACTACTCATAAGGTTGCTGAAAATCCGTCAACAGCTCACGACTGGTTTACTGAATTTGTATCAAACACTCTCGTTTCAGTCCAGACTTGTGCGCGACTTCAAGATAAATAGTGTGTGATTTATGTCCACGGAGTTACAACTGTGGTACCAGTGAAAGGAAGAAGGCCTTCGATGCGGAGTTATTTATTCGGAAATGCCAAGTGACCGGTTACAGACCATTGAACAGGGAAGCGAAACTCTAATCTGCATCTTAGTTACAAAAACTGAACACAGATCTTCTCCCGAACGAGTTTTCTTAGGGATTAGTTGCCTCCACTCATTCGTCGGTCAAATCCAAGCAAATGTTACAAAGTGGCCCCACGAATTCCGCAACAGAATTCCCTTTTTCCATCGACGCAAAGCGAAATTCTACAAACAACACATGCTACCCGCGTGCCTCCCGATCAGTAGTATCACCGTTACACCAGGACTGTCTGAAGCTGTGTGAAGTTCACACAATTATTTTAGCTATTCGTCAAGCAATGACCGATTCACATGGCGTGGCATTATCAGGTGTCTTTGTTCCAGGTTCTGTCCTATAGTGAATTCCTGAGTCTGAAATCATGCCTGGAACATTTCATCTGTTTTTCTCCGGAGAGAGCAGGAAACAACGGCCACAGTCTTCCCTCATTGGCCTATGAAGTGCAGCTCTGTACGACATCTCTTTCAAGGGAAGATCAACCCGAAGAATAGGTCACTTTTGTCTGGTTCTTTGGAGTCATCTCATTAGAGAGAACAATGGTATATTCATAAGGGAACGGAGCTTTGAAGGAGATTGATTCTGACCAGTCATTTTAAATAGACTTCTTGCGGCAAAGAATTTTGTAAGGCCGTTATTCGCAGGGACATAGTAGAGGCCTTTTATCTCTTTTGGGAGGAACCTAACAATACAGGAAGCTCAAACCAGACGACAGATTGTCTTTTCAAGAAGGTGGCCTTCCAGAGAGAGCAAACGGTGGTAGTTTTGTTCCACGTGGGTGAAGACCCCAGTAACGTGGAAAGAAATGTTTTTTTAATTATCCAGATATTTGGTTGGCGTAGAATACGAATTCCGAGAGCATTGGGGACAATTAGAGCTATCTTTATGGGGAGGCCGGACACTCTTCCAAGAGATATTAATATCAAGGCTAATAATGTGGAACTGGAATGAAGTGAACATAATTAGAGTGTTCAAGCCTCATTTCTTCAGTTTGCTGGTCCACATTAAGACCTCGCATTATGGAACTACTTTCGAACGATTTCATCGTGTATTTTTATTTCGAATATATTGAAGGATTTTGTCTCTTCTGTGATCTGATTACCGGAGACACATTTGCTCACGGATCACTCACTTCGGTCTCCACTTTCCAAAATTAAAGAGGAAACGTTAGTGTAATATTGAGGTAACCTGTTACACTCGGACATACCACAGTTTAAAACAGTCGTAGCAACGTCTGCCCGTTTTTGGGCGACCGTTTCCAACATATCCCATCTGCGATCAATTTAGTTTTCCTGCCCATTAATCTTCACTTATTTTGACCTATACGTCATACACGTGTGATTTTGCGGAAGGATTATTACCCGTTAAACAGGGCTGCTTAGCAGGGAAACGCTAGTTCAAACAGAACTGTGTTCATCTGTGTGTAAAAGCTGTGATTGCTGAAGGGAACAGACAGTGTAGAAGGCGCGGTTATTCGATGTTTGTCCTAGCAGTGAAATGTTTCTGATTATACTGCATTGCTAAGCCCTCGATCCGAAGTAGGTACCATCGGCTTTTGTGAGGAGGGGAGGGGGCACAAACGATCCAAGAGTTGCTATCAGAGGTAAGTAATTTGGCTACGCGGACTAAAGATCGTCACTAATGTATGTGCCCCAAAGTTTTTCGGTGAAAATTAATCTCAGAGTTTAGCCTGATCGGATAACCTTTAATAACAAACTGGATTCCTAAGCGCTTCGAATTATTTTAATATTCCGTTTACTCAACCGCTTTACGAAGAATAGCTAGTTGCGCCCCCACCATCACGTCTATTGCTGAGGGCGTTGCTCTCAACTTCGTGGACAAATCCAAACGTACCACCCTGGTTTGTATGAGATTGCTCCTCACCGATTACCTCGCCAACCACACCCAGGTAAGCAACTAGTGTAGCATTACCAGCTACAGCTATTTGATCTCACTCTAACTATTCAACACATGCATGCTTTTGTGTGGACAAAGCTTTTTCGATTGTGTCGGAAGCACGTTTGAAAACAACAAAGAATGGTTGAATCAACCGGGGCAGATAAAAACTTTGGTAAATTGTAACATCCTGTCTGTCAGACGTATGCAGGCTTTGCATTCAGCAGAACTCACGGTTCAGACAACTTAGTTCACGTAAGTGATTCAGTCCTGCAATTCTGTGCGGAACAATGGAGGTGGATGACTTGAATAGGAAGACAGGAATCCAAACTAGACGAATATTCTGCTCATTGGATTACTGTGGTTTCCTCTCCACTCCAAACAGATGTAAGAGTGCTTAATAGTGATCAGGGACACTGTCTGATGCATAAACAGTTGAACACCGATTAACTAGTGTCCTGTATTGCGTGGTAAAACTGTTGATCATCGATCAACACCGTCCTTTTATGCAACCTGTCAATTTTCACCGTTTTTGGACAGGACATCAAGAAAAGCTGATAGCAGTGGGTGAATGATTTCGCATTGGCGTTCATTTGCGTACTACGTTGACGTATGGTTACTCTCCTAATAGCGTGACCATTTGTATCCCGACAAATTATGAAGACCCGGCCGTCAGAGCTTTTTCCGGAAACTAATGAGTTTAATATCGACCAACCTCTGAGGACTCGTCACTTAGGGAGCCAATCAATACCACGGCACATTAAATGAGCTGGACCAATGGCACCATACATTTTTTAGGTGCAGTAGTGTTAGGCGGAATTCCACACGGACCCCGCTTTACCGCTCACACTCAGGTGCTGTTACGGCCAAGAATTTTATCCAACGCCAGATTGGCGAAGAATTCGGGGCTCTTGCCGGTCCGGCATCAAGACGAGATCCGATTGGTCGAAATTCTGGACCCAACAGCCAATCATGATCCAGTATTGGCCAAATGCCGGTTGCCAATGCCGTATCCAGAACGCGTCAGAAATTCCAGAAGGCTATAACCACCTACAATATATATACGAAGCGCTGTACAACTGTTCCTAACTTCCTTTGGGGTGTTAATATACCTTATGTACCTTTGGTCGTTGTTTTTGACATGAACGCTAGCTTGGGAGGCTCATACCGAGAACTAAGCTGAGAAATACCATTACTACAACTAGACTGTTTCAACTAGCCGTAGCTAGAGCTTGAGGTACTCACACCCCTTTCTGGCAAGAATTTCAGTGTCTTCATAAATTCGTGAGGTGGCTTTACCGGGGCCTCCCAACAGGACCAAATCATCTGTACACGTTTTGGACCTACAAAAAGATTCAATCTTATCCACAGAATAACTTGAGACGTGAAATTTTCAAATTTGCTCTCTCCTCAAAGGATTAGGGATGGTGTTCAGCCAATCCATCTGTCATCACCTGGTTCTGTTGGTGTACGCCGGAATGTGTTTGTGAGTTCAGAACGGTTGGGCAACTTGGAGTCAATTGGTTTGGTAAGGGGAGCCAATAAAATGACCGTAGCAAGAGGCAAACCTTACAGTAGTCCCGTCGAAGAGTATTCACCAGCGGAAAATAGCCTTTTGGATATCCCAGGGAGTGGACCGGTTCTGTGCTAATCGCATAGGGTTCAAAATGGATGTACTAGGTCTTTGGGAAATAGTGCAACAGATTGTGAACTTGTTCGTCTGTGTGTAATAAAATAGATCGCAATCTGTTCTCGGAGCTGCGAAATTCGGTTGCGAACATTTCGACAGTAACTGAGTTGGCAAAATCAGTTATTGGGTTGGTGGTGCGTCGTTGTGCGCCTTGCACCGTGCTGTAATTGTGCTGTATGTGTCTTGTTGACACGGCGAAAGCAGTTATTTGGTCGGTCCTATTTGTTGGACGGCCGGCTGGCTCCTTAATTGTTCGGCGTCCGGATGACCCTTGATTCTGACTTCCGCAACTCATTCCACTTGACCTTTGACCTGTCCATGCCAAGGTTACTAGTCTTGTCACCTCATCCATCAATCCTCTTTGAGCTGTCCGATTAAAATGATGATCGCTTGTTTGTAGTGGGACGTAGATGTTATCAAATTCTATATGTCGGTTGCCCCAGGCGTAGTATCACGCCTATAGGGACCAAATTACATGTTTCTGCATGTCGAGAACTCCACGTTTTCTAGATTGAATTTGTGTCCTTCTTGATCTTCATATACTGAAACCAAGAAAAATGAGTCATGCTTTGCGACTGTTAAAGTGTGTTCTCTCAACACTCTAGATAAGCTACATCCGGTTAGCTCAACATAGTATTTGTAAAAGCTCATACAATTAACTGGACAATCAACCTTGTTTCTGCTGGTTTGGTGTGTTAGCTTGGCTCCTAAAGCCAAATCACTTCAAAAAGCTGCTACAACCTCATGGGTCGTGTTTTTGCACTCAAAAACATTTTTCTAGGGTCATGCAATCAACGAATTTCTCGATGTCGCTGGTTCCCTGTGGAGCATGATTGTCGGCCTCTCAGGATACAGATGTCTAGTGAAAATTGCTCGATGTGTATTCTTTTAATGAATATTATAAGTTCAGGGGGTATTAATTGGAGGGAATACACTACTAGTTTCTGGAGATACTTGAAACTCAATTCCATCCTCTGGTGGTTAGAAATTTCCGGAATTCCACAAGGTGGGTCCTGAAAAACTGAAGCGGCTTGTAATGGCACTACATTAATTTAGCGTAAAATCACCATTAACGAGAGGTTTAGCTGGGTTCCAGGTGAGTCACCCGCAAAACCAAATTTGTCCGCAACCGAGTGTATTTCGCTAATTTCGTACGATTTGGTTTCAAGCAGAACATGAGGCTGACGAAAACTCGGGGACTGCGCCTATCAGATGAGCCCCAAGAAGTGCGAAACCGGTCATAGGCTGTCGAAGAATTTTCATCAACTTTATGAGTAGGCTGAATAGTATACAGGAAGAAACGGTCTGCGGCGATTTCGCGGTATTGATATTCATGTGACTTTTTCATTTGAACCCCAGTACATTTTATGTTCAGAGTCTAATGTATTACGTGATAGTGTCTCAGGTGGCGCGGTGCTGTACACATTCCTCCAGAATTTCTATTGCCTTGACTAAGCAATTTCGGTGACAACATTGATGGGCACTGATTCTACAAAGTACGCCCATTAGCAACCTTGTTTGTCTTAGCGCCAGATTAGGCTGAATCCCATAAGGAAACCTCACTTGTTATATTCTTCGAATGAATGTGTTGCATACCGGCCGCCTCATGCTACACTTAGTACCATATTCGAGATATCTTAAAGACGGAACATACTACCTCGTTAAAACTCTTTGATAGACCACGATTGATTTCACTCTCCCTGGGGCTTAGCATGTAGGAGCGTTCGCCGGGTTTTCGTCATCACCATGTTCTACTTGAACATACATTTTAGTAACTTGCTAAGTACACAATATTGCAAACAAATATGGTCCTAACGGGGACTCAAACCGTATACCAATACGGGTGCATCAAGGTTCAAGTACCTTGGTTTATATCGATTACAGAATCGTATAAGAATAGTCTGGGAAGAGCAAACAAATATTTGTGGTGTTTCTTAGTCACGCGTTTGATGATAACGACTCAATTCACGTCAGTTTTGTCCAACAAATATTACAAAAATGATTACCTGATGAGACCCAAGAAGGGCGGAACCGGTCGTGGGCTGCCGAAGAGTTTTCTGCAAACTTGTGAGTAGTTTTCTTTATGAAGAAAATATATATCTCGAATATCGTGTCAACTGAATCATGAGACGGCCTGTGTGCAGCATATTCAGTTGTAGAATATCATAAACTAGAGATTCGGTTGAGTCTCTCCTGATAACTAAATTGATTTGCAAGTAAGTGTACTTCTCGCAATATTACAAACATTCCATTGGGAGTGTGGAGACTGCTTACAGTGCTCTCGAGGGACTTGGACTGGCCACTCCAAACCCAAAGCTGGACATTGCATGCAAATTTTTTCTTTCTCTCTTATTCAATCCACGTTCACAACAAATAGGTGCACAGTTGTTGCCCGTGTGCATGTTTCTGGGCTCTGGATGACTTTAGAATGTAAGAAATACCGAGTGGTCCACGGAAATTTCCATTACTTCTAAACACCAGCAGTTGATGTCACCGGATAAATTTTACCTGTGCTTCCTAGCCTAAAGACTCAAAAGTTAGCGAAACATAAAATGTTTTTGAAATAATTCCAGCTATTGTCAACCGATTCCGGAGTGCACTTTCGTGCACTTTAAAGCTAGATGGTGAGATAAAGAAAGTGGCTTAAGGGTTTGAAGAACTGCGTCACACTATCTGCACCGCCGTCCCGGGTACGGGTGAAGGGTAGTTTATAATTCTGTACTCCTTTTCCGACTTGATTTCTAAATGCTGAGTTAAATTATTCATATAATCAAACTGTTATGTACCACACGGTGGACGTGAGGACATGTGTGAGGAATCGTATCATTTGATCAGTTCGGTCACGTATCAGTTGGTCCTAACGGGGACTCAAGGTTCAAGTACCTTGGTTTATGTCGATTACAGAATCATATAAGAATAGTGTGGGAAGTGCAAACAAATATTTGTGGTGTTTCTTAGTCACGCGTTTGATGATAACGACTCAATTCACGTCAGTTTTGTCCAACAAGTATTACAAAAATTATTACCTGATGAGCCCCAAGAAGGGCGAAACCGGTCGTGGGATGTCGATGGATTTTCAGCAACCTTACGTGTAGTACATTACAAATATACATGTATCGCGATATTTCAAATATCGTAGCGACTGAAACATGAGGCGGCCTGGTGCAGCACATTCAGTTGCCTGAGAACATCATAAACGAGAGATTCAGCTGGGTTCCAGGTGAGTCTCTCGAAAGAACCAAATTAGTTTGCAGATGAGTGTATATCCGCTAATTTCGTGCAATTTGGTTTCAAGTAGAACATAAGGTTGACGGAAACCCGGGGACTGCGCCTACCTGATGAGCCCCAAGAAGGACGAAACCGGTCGTGGGCTGCCGAAGAGTTTTCTGCAAACCTGTGAGTAGTTTTCTCCATGAAGAAAATATATATCATGAATATCGTGTCAACTGAATCATGAGATGGCCTGTGTGCAGCATATTCAGTTGTAGAATATCATAAACGAGAGTCTCTCGTGATAACCAAATTGATTTGCAAATAAGTGTACTTCTCGCAATATTACAAACATTCCTTTGGGCGTGTGGAGACCGCTTACAGCGCTCTCGAAGGACTGGGACTGGCCACTCCAAACCCAAAGCTGGACATTGCATGCAAATTTTTTCTTTCTCTCTTATTCAATCCACGTTCACAACAAATAGGTGCACAGTTGTTGCCCGTGTGCATGTTTCCGGGCTCTGAATGGCTTTGGAATGTAAGAAATACCGAGTGGCCCACGGAAATTTCCCTTACTTCTAAACACCAACAGTTGATGTCACCGGATAAAGTCTACCTGTGATTCCTAGCCTAAAGACGCAAAAGTTAGCGAAACATAAAGTGTTTTTGAAATCATTCCAGCTATTGTCAACCGATTCCAGAGTGCACTTTCGTGCACTTTAAAGCTAGATGGTGAGATAGAGAAAGCGGCTATCTGCACCGCCGTCCAGGGTACGGACGAAGGGTAGTTTATAATTGTGTACTCTTTTCCGAATTGATTTCTAAATACTGAGTTAAATTATTCGTATAATCAGACTGTCATGCACCATATAGTGGACGTGAGGACATGTGTGAGGAATCGTATCATTTGATCAGTTCAGTCACGTATCAGTTCCAGTGATTCAACGAGGGAGACATGAATGCGTGGTGAGCATTTGTGAGTGTGTACGTTTTTGTAAGTTATCTGGATTACAGTCTGAGGAGAAGGCAATGACTCTCCCGTTATGAATTTGCAGTGTGAATATATAAATATCTTCCTTAATCACGATGTGGCGTTCTACTGTATTCCATTAAATCACGGGTACAAAACCGTTTTCTCCCACTAGACAGATTGCTTTGAATGACTGATCAAACTTGGGTCTTTATAGATGGCAATTAGAAATGAACACGAAAACTGTGAAACCAGGAAATGTGATTCCTTTCTGGGTGAAACAATTCCATCACTCCCGTGATCACTTGTTTGACAGTGTAAATGACACACAATTCCTTATTTCCTGCGTATGCATCTTGTGGCATCTTTTTGTGCCTTTTTGCCCCCGCACTGCTTCCTCCAGCGTCATCTGTCAAGGCAGTTTCATCATCATCATTGTCAGCTATAAAAACCGCATACTCGTCGTACAGTGGTTTTAGCTGCGGCAGTTTCGTTCACCGATGATTTGGGGGAGGCATAGGTAGCTGGGCAGTGGAGGCGGGAGCTGATAAATTGATGCATACTCGTCGTACGTTTTAGCTGCGGCAGTTTCGTTCACCGATGATTTGGGGGAGGCATAGGTAGCTGGGCAGTGCATGCGCAAGCTGGTAAATAAATGCATAAATCCAGCAATGTCAGTGGGTTGTCACGTGGGGGGGGTTGGGTTGGAAAAGGAGCTATGCATTGAAGGCAATAGCTTTGATGCAAGAGTACCATTGATGGCGCGACTGGGACATGTCTGATAATGTCTCTAGCCATTGATGTGGCCCGTCTCGGAGTCCCCATCCAGGAAGACGGCAGTGACCCGAGCAACTGCGTTTGCTGGTAATGGCTTTCACACTTGGCTGCCAAGTCCTTGTTTGTCCGCCTCTGGCTCTCTTCCACCCGTCACGTGCTTGTGCGAAAAGAGCTTTTCGAGGAAATCGGTCAACTGGCATATGTAGCACGTGGCCAAGCCAGCGCAACCTATGCAGTGTGATCAGTTCATCTATCGAGGGTGAGTTATTTCTCCCGAATACCATTCGACGTACTTCAGAATTGCTGATCCGGTGTTCCCACCAGATTCGGGCAATGCTCCGAAGACATCGATGGTCAAACACTGAAAGTCTTTTGACGTCCTCGGCGCACAGCGGCCAGGTTTCTGATCCATATAGTAATATGGAGCGCACCGCAGCATTGTAAACTCGACCCTTGACAGAGAAACTGATGTCACGCCTACGCCACAGGTGACGTAGGTTCGCAAAAGCTGCTCTGGCCTTCCCAATCCGGATGGAAATATCATCTTTCGCGAGACCACCGGGACTGATACAGCTGCCCAGGTAGACAAATTTGTCTACTACCTCAATCGGTTCATCCGCAAGCATGAGGCTAGGGTTCGAGCCCACCCAGTCTTGCAGTAGCACTTTACACTTTGCAGGTGTGAAGCGCATACCAAACCGCGAGGCAGAATTATTTAGATTATTTAGTATTGTTTGCAATGCCACGGGGTCAGATCCTAGAAGAGCTATGTCGTCTGCGTACTCGATGTCTGTGAGCGGAGGCCCAGGGAGCACTTCGACCCCACAGGCATTAGAGGCTGGTAGTGAGTCTTCCATGATCGTATCAATGACGAAGTTAAAGAGGAAAGGTGAAAGAGGACAACCCTGTCGGACACCACTTGATGTGGTGAACTCAGGAGAGAGCTTCCCGTAGACCTTTACACGGCCGCGGGAGTTGGCGTACAGCGCCTTAATGAGGTTCAAGAATTTATGGGGGACACCTTTGCTCCACAGACACTGCCATAGTGCTTGGCGGTCCACAGAGTCAAAGGCAGCTTTCAGGTCAAGAAACACAACCATTTTTGAAAGCAATGTTGCTGTTCCAGAATCTGTCGGAGGGTGAAGATATGATGGGTGCAACCTCTTGCAAGACGGAACCCAGCTTGGTTTTCACGGATCTGCCTCTCCCTGTATTCAGTCAACCTTCGAAGGATAAGGCCAGAGAGCCAGAGGCCACAGCTAACAGGCTGATGCCACGGTGGTTTTCAGATAGCGTCCGCGTACCCTTTTTAAAGATGGGGATAACCGTCGACATGCCCCATTCTGCAGGCACTTTCTCTTCGTCCCAAATAGCACCAATAAGCTTTGTCAGATTGGTCGCCGGGGATTTTCCGTCTTCTTTGAAGAGGGCTGGATACAGACCGTCCGGTCCTGGTGCCTTCTCACGTTTCAGTACGGCTATTTCGTACCTTATTTCTTCTTCTGAAGGGTGATTAAGGTTTATATTCCATTGGCCCGTATGCATTATCTCCACCGGCTGTGTTGCAGGAGGCCAGCTGAACTGCTCTTTGAAGTGTTCGGCCCATCTCCCCAGTCGACGTTTTTGCGAGTGAATTAATGAGCTATCTTTTTCACTTATCGTTTCGCTGACCGTTGCGAACTTGATAAGTTTGTTTCATTCGTCCCTGATTTGCACCGCAACTAACTCACTTAGTTCATTAAAAATCGATCTCTGAAACTGTCTAGCATCTTTATCGCAGATGTGGATACAAACCATACGGCGCGACAGCTTTAGTCCTGATTGGGTTTAGTTCATGGGTGTGGAGTGATTGTTTTTTGTTCTCATTCGGTTAAGAAGTGAAACTATTTAGCAGGTTTCTGGTTTCTGTGATAGTAAGACAGGCAGTCATATATCATAGATTTTCCAGCGCAGTAGTCATCAGTTCTACTGCTATTGATTGGTCGCCGGAGTGCTGAATTCTCAGAGGATTATTATCACCGGTGGGCAGTTGATTTCGTCGCCCTGAGCAATTCTCAGACAACCCTGGCAAAAACGGGAATGGGCTATGAAACACCGCCTTGAATAGACATCTTTATATATGAAACGTCACTCAAATTGTTATCTTACCACGTTTTGAATAACTGTATCCTGAAAGGACGAGATTTGCTGAGGCCACCACGAGTTCAGATTTATAGTGGTGGTGTTCGAACCATATCAAGTGACAAGAATATTCCAAAGAATGAATGAGTCACTGGAATTGAGAGTGATAAATCAAGCCTGTCTTCAGCCTCGCTTGTACATTTGTCTAGTTGAGCCTGATCACTACCTGTTTCTGACTGTCACTTATCAAAACGCCATTCCTATACCTCATCGGTGCTATGTAACGAAGTATGCGAACTGATGGGGGTTCCATCGGTTATCTTGGCGTTTCATTGACCTGAACTGAGGAGATTTGATATTTGGAACCACGCTACAAGTTTTTTCAGTAACTTACTGCTAATCTGAGAGCATTAGTAGGCTTAGGTATCAAAACATTACAGGTCTTGGATACTGAAACTTATATCAAGGCATGCCTTCAAATGGTCAGAAAAGTCTTAGTTACAAACAAGAAACTTTGGTGATGAACGTTTACTCCCACTATGAAATACTTCCTGCTTAACCGCCAAGGTAGCAAACGGTAAAGATAAAAGACCCCTGATTTGTGGTAACTTAAGCTGATCTACGTAACGAACTGGAAGACGGTAGATCAAAACGCAGTTTTACACATCTGTATCTGATGATATAAGGGAAAATAAGTGCGGAATATCGAAAGAAACCACATTGTTGTGCACCAACTTCATGATCCGTGTAAATAAACTGAAAACCGGAGCAGGCTTACGGCTTCAATTTTGTGGGTGATCAAGGATCCATTTAAACATTTTATGTGTGATTAAGAAACTGTGCACCCATAGGAGTTCGTCTCAGCTGGAATTACCTGGTGAATTAAAAGGTATATTCGCCTTTCGCGGAAAAATTCCTTGTTAAACTAGGGAACCGTCCTCTCACACTGAGCAGCGTGTGCCTTCAAATTATGCCCTTTGAAATATACCAAAGAGTGTTTCAACGGATACTTTCAACCGCAAATAAATAGTGGGTGTGATGTAGCGTTTTCACTCGTTTTTCCTACTGTTGACTTAGTTGTGTCATAAACCTTTCTCCGTTTACTGTTCATCGTGTTTTTTTGGCTTTTAAACTGTGTACACACACACACGCACCATCTAGTTTGGCGTCTGTAATTACCATTCACTTCTGATTTCTTTTATCGATTGATCGCAGTTGAGTGTGATTTGATCAGTTTTTTCTTTTTGCACGGATAATGGGCTGCCAAACGTCTGCAATAAACCCTGGAATCACCAGGTAAATTAAAGGGTATTTAAGCCTTTCGCGAAAAATTCCTTGCTAAATTAGGGTTGCAAGGAAAGAGAAGGTGAACTTTTCTGTAAATTTTTCCACATTTGGAAGGTTCGCTCATGGAGAGCAGTACAGTAATTTTTTTGCACAGATTTGAACCAACGGAGCTCATTCAATGTGAGTGTGACGTAACCTAACCTGGAGTTGGATTATCTAGTCACGTGGTGTGTGTGGAAGGATAGAAAACGAATGATAAATAGGATACTGCTTATGTAGTTGAAGTGACTAATGAACTATCCGGAACTAGTAGTCTGTCGACTGCTTGTGGGAAGTTTGCGCCTTTGCATAACCCACTACTCATAACCTTACCGAAAACCCTCATAGCAACTTGATTTGTAACAGAATGTGCTTCATGATTTTTGTATCGAGTCCACTTCTACGCAGTCGCTAAACTTGGTTGACAAGTGTGTGGAGGAAGCACGACGAAAGCCGAGTGTTTTTAGAAGAGTACTGTTTTGAATTTGTTCACTATAATCCTAGATCAATCCCTTTTACAAATAACGATTAATTTTTATATTTAGATGGTCCAAAGTTGGGCCGGTAAGTGCGTTTTAGGAAGCGCCGCTGAGGAAGATTCTTCAACGATAAAAATTGCCTTTGTATACCATATGGGCCGCGTCGTTGAACGCTTATCGATTTCACCTAATAAGTCGTTTATTAAAGGCTGTTATAGCTGAGCGACTCGGTAAATGGCTTTGGTTTACACACAAGAGCACTGTCATCATTAAATATTATAAAGCTTTTTCCTGCAACCTATTCCTAAGAAATTTTCGATTGATTGAAGTGAAAAATTTCCATCTGATCAATAAACCTTTGGTGTCGTCAAATGATACACTTTTTCGCTTGTAATCTGACTGATGTTCATCCAGTCTGCCATTCTGTAGGTGGAACGCCGAATGGACAAATTAGAGCAGTTATCATTTTGGGTCAAGATATCAGAAAACTGAACAAAATCTGGGGTGCACCACTCATAAGGTTGCGGAAAACTCGTCGACAGCCCACGACCGGTTTCGCCCTTCTTGGGGCTCATCAGGTAGTGCAGTTATCGAGTTTCCGTCAACCTTATGTTCTATTTTAAACCAAATTGCACGAAATTAGCGAAATACACTCATCTGCATGTAGGAAAACCAAATTACTCTGCAAATGAGTATATTTTCACTAAAATCTGGGATGGTTCATCCTATTGGTTTGACAAAAGGTCATTGCTTAAGTCACTGCCTAAGTTTTCCACTAATTGTACAATGAACGGGCGTTTGCCAAATTGCACTCATCTATGAGGGTAGTTGGCTTGATTTGGGATATCATAGTCAATGATTTCTCGTCTTGTCTGGGGAAGTCACTGTTGTACGCAAGTCTACTGAAGGAGACTTGTTTTTTCACGGCAGGTCTCATTCATCCTGATAGTTATTAATGCTTTGTAATTTTACAGGTTATTTCACATGTTAACGTTTCACTCAATCGAACCTACTATCAACTGTTTAAGAATACTCTAACCAAAGTTTCAGAGAGGTTGGGTTCTTGAAAGTGGTCACAGAATGCCAAAACCTGCTGTGATACTCAAACCTCGCCAAAATCGCGGAGCCGTCAAGCATACAGGCCAGAAAAGTCAGCTTCCGATTGAACGGTCAAGCAGTCAGTCGATTTAGCGGCGGCATGCACAGAAGCATGGCCGACGATGACGAGTGTTTAGACGTTTCACGTAGGAACGACCGAAGCACGGTCGACCGACTGAACGGTCAATCGATTTAGCGATGGCTGACGAGTCTTCAGGCATGCACAGAAGCCTGGCCGGCGATGACGAGTGTTTAGACATTTCACGTAGGAACGACCGAAGCACGGTCGATGAAGATGGGTGTTCACCAAACGCCAATTAGAAGCCAGCATCAATGGCAAAGGTGCCCTTTAAATAGTGCGATGCCCCCCTTAGCTTTTACACTTGCTGTTTAGCAATAAAGCTGTTGTGATCCTTGTTGGCGAGTCATTTCCCAATACTAAGGCACTGGAGCGGTGGCAGCAGTTAGGTACAACAAGAAACAACATTCCAAAGTATCGTAAACACTTGTTAACCGAGGAAGGATTGTTTTTCTTGACCTATCGTGGATAATGTGAAGCCGTGCTTGAAAGCGCATTCGATTCGTGGGAAATCTCGCCAACCTAGACTATTATTCATATATGGTTCGTGATAAGCTTGGTTCTCTTTAGCAACCTTCGAGTGTTTGGTCTATCTAGATACTTGATTTCGAGGCTTCCGACCACTTTCTGGCACAATCGAATGGCACAAAATTGTGGTTGGAAATGACTGTTGTGTTTTCGCCACAATACTGTTCATACTGTGAAGGTTTAATAGCGGTAACTTTTGCACTTCAGCGGAATGCTGCTAATGTTGAGGTTTGTCTGAGCACATGCATTCAACCAATTCCTGATTTTGTAGACCGTTCGCTCAGTATGTTTTATGTTACCTGCTTAGTCTTGCAATCAGAACCAAACAAATTCATGGTAATCTGTTGACTTGGATTCATCCATCCATGCTCTCACTTACTGAGTTGTCTGTTGGTCTAACTTGGGGCCACTGGCCGGCCAGTTAACAAAGGAGACGGTTCTCAGAGCCGGTCCAGTCAAGATTCTGCGAGGTTGGCTGATCCTTCCAGTGGCATCGAATTTGCACATATGAGGACAGGAATTCGGGGTGGGGACAGGCACGAGCCTGTGTTGTTCTGCGTCAATGCATCATGCAGTTCTTAGATCACGTGGCAGCTTTAATAGCTTGACGCAGAAGGACACGTTGAAAGATGTTGGTCCCAGGGTGAACACACAATTAACTCAGGCCAAAAAAAGCCTACGATGTGTTTGAACAGCCCGCTGGGCCACAGCTTATTTAGACAGGAAATCAATGCCCATCAGTAATATTTTCTTGTTGTTGGTTTGTTAACTATCGGCTTCATCAAGTGCACTGTCCGCCGAAAATGCAACAAGGGGCCAACAGAGGCATTCACGGAAAAGTGCTATACGCATTCGCCTGGAGTCTGAAGTGGATAGCAGTTCATATGCATCATCTCACCTGTTCAATGGAGATCTGGAACTATTCTCTCACACAGAGAAGCGCGGTCCTTCAAATTATACCTCTTTAAATGCACCAAAGAGGATTCAACTGGTGCTTTCAGGCGGAAATAGATAGTGATACGATATAGCGTTTTCACTGTTGACTTAGCTGTGTCATAAACCTTTCTCTGTTTACTGTGCATCGTGTTCTTTAGCTTTCAAACTGTGTACACACACACACACGCCCCACCTATTTTGCCGATTCTGATTACCACTCACTTCTGATTTCTTTTATCGATTAATCGCAGTTGAGTATAATTTGATCAGTTGTTTCTTTTTGTACAGATACTGGACTGTCAAACATTTGCAATAAACGCTACTGGTTTTGAAAGTCAAATCGGGTGATCAGTCCAGATATGAATTGTTGGTGTACATACACTCTAGTCAGTCAGCAGTCCCATCCCATGAGGCAAGTAAAAACTGCGACTTTTAAGGATATGTGACAGTGATTCACTTCCTTTCATAAGTTTTGCAACTGGAATAAGTGCAAGTAAATTTTACTGCGAAGTGTGCATACGGAAGTTCTGAACCACGTGACTGAATTTGCCCACTTTAAAACAACCCGATTTTGTGCTTGCGAAAGCGGTGTAAATCTGCCTTAAACAAATGATGCAACGCAAACGATTTGTTTGACAACCATTCAGCTGATGACCTTGTCGATCATCAGTAATTAGCCAATCACAACCAAATGTGCCCGATAGGGTTTATGAAAAAGGGATCGGTAAAACAGCCCATTCACCTGGTCGATGACAAGTTTGAGTAAAGCACCTCGTCCGATCAACATGGGGGGTGGGGTGGACGATTTAGCAGGTAGGTTTTCATTGTTCACTAAAGATTTTATCCTGTTAGTTAAGCTAACCTATGTTAAAAAGCCGAGAAGCACTGTGCAGGTGTTTTATCCTTGATGAGGATCATCACCAGTGGGCATCTGATGAAACTCGGAGAGTCTCGAACTCGCGACCTTTCAGCCACTGGTTGAAAACTTAACCATTTGGCTATGAGTAGCCGACCAGCAATGTGAATAGCTCGTACTTAGACATGACAAGGCGCCACCAATTCTTCACCAATGGAAACCACATCACGTGGCCGCGTGATAACTGGCTCCTCAAGTGGCGACATCTCATAAGGAAGTTTCAAACATGTCTATTCGTAATACATCAGTCATAAGGTTGCTGAAAATCCTTCGACAGCCCACGATCGGTTTCGCTCTTCTTGGGGCTCATCAGATAGACGCAATTCTCGAGTTTTCATCGACCTTATGTTCTCCTTGAAACCGAATTGCACGAAATTGGCGAAATACACTCATTTGCGAACATATTTGGTTTTGCGAGAGACTCACCTCGAAACATCCCAAACGATTGATTCAGCTGGGTTCCAGGTGAGTCTGTCGCAATACCAAATTAGTTTGCAAATGAGTGTATTCCGCTAAGTTTCAAACATCCAGTGATATTATCTGCCCTCTGGACAGCTCATTGTGTCTTAGCTTTTCGCTGTAGATTGACGTCATTGGAAGGATGAAAATTCCATTGAATATCGACAGATCTTCTCACATTACCGTATAGTAATAAAGAGTAAGTGCAGATGACACATATTTAGGACTTTTCCAAGGGTCACATCACACATAGTGAAAGAGACTGTGCACCTTTCCGTCAGCGTTTTGCTTACAGATTGCTCGATAGATTTTGCAGCTACCTTTCCAGCGTGTAAACGTTTTGCATCTCCAAGGATGTTAGCATGTTAGCATGCCATCAAACAGGGCTCAATAAGTAAACGACAGGTAAAATAAAAGCACTTTACGAGCAGGTCAGTCTTCAGTAGTTGTGATGTCTCCATACAAAGTTACACCATGTCTTACTTTCCTGACAAAGTGACTTCGGCGGATTCGGTCAGGGTTTTAACAGGACTCCCTAATCGATATCCCATGCGATCATGACAGCATTTCACACTTGTTCGGAAACGTGCTAATATAGTCTTCCGGAATCTTCTACCAAGTGGAAGTGTTTGTTCGTGCGTATCACTGAGCAGCCCGTATCGATTTTACTTACCAGTTACCATTGACGCTCCAATGAGAATTGTGTGTTCGGTTCCACTGAAATAATTTTTGATTGTCACTCTGACTCTTTTTAGATTGGTATCACGAAACATCTCTTCATGCTTGCCAGTGCACAATGAAGTTGAATAAAATTGGTTTATTATTATGGCCGGTGGAGAACCTGAAGAGATATCAAAGAAGTTGCAGGTCCTGTAAATTCACTCCGTCAGGAGGCTGAAATGCTTGCTGCCTTCTGCTGACGACAGAATAACCTACGTAAGCTGACCAGAGGTGTGTTGATAAGTGACGGACACGAAACACGTGTTAGTTGTTGTCCAAAAAACCGACCTTTGAGATTATGAAAATGTGGAGATCGTGGTGATATCTGCTCTAAACATTATTGGTCGTAAGATCCACCCAAACGAACTAACATGAATTTTGAACAGACATACAACAGTGATTTCGCTGATTTCTCCGTATGAAGTAAACCTCATCCATCCTGGGGGCCTGCTGATACATCCTGATGAAGAATGCTTGTCAGAAGGAAACGTCAACCCGAAATAAGTCCATAGGTTTCTGGAAAAAACTTTCCAAACGATCACATCCTTTCATACTATGTGCCAGTAAAAACTAGCTTATGTATCTCTCACTAGTTCCTTTTTCACGGGCACCAAAAAGATCTTACAAGAGAGAGAGAGATTAACCAAGCACAACCGTTTTAGAAAAATTCGAAAAAGGGTCAGCAAAATACACTCATTTGCACACTAGTTTGATTTTTCGAGAGACGCACTCGGTACTCAGCTGAATTTCTCGTTTGTGATGTATCTAGGCAACTGAAAGGGAAAAGAATCGTTAGCACAAGGACCCGTGATAAACTAACCACATCCTATGCGTTCGTGCCTGAATCGACTCGCCGAATGTCTGAGCAATGCTCTGTGGGGTAAAGGGTCAGATGAAAATTGGTGGTTGATCAGGTGACTGTTGATCTGTTTGCCGAGCTTGGCAATTGGCTTGCAAACGTTTCGTCACCATACGAGGAGACATCATCAGTGCGCAGTTGGGTGGGTCACCCAACTGGGCCAATTCTGAGTTAATCAAATAAAACCCACTGCATCGCAGTCAGACAATCGGTTTTGCTTTTAGCGTAGTGACTCCTACCATCTGATCAAGAAGCGCTTGACGGAATTTTGGAACGAGGAGGTTCCCCAAAGATGCTCACTTCAAAAACCCTAAGAAATCTATCCTCTCTCTGAACGCTTTCACTTTAAGCATAGTCTCGTATCTGATAGACTGGCCTAGTGTGCCGCTGGAATTGCCCCTGTTCATAAGCAACCAACAAGGCTGTTGAATAGGAATGAATTTTGCTAAATATATGGGCATGGGAAAGGCGAATTTTAATAACTGTTCCAAAGAAATGGCGAATAATTTATTGCGTTCAACGAATTTGCGGAAGGCGGATAGGCAATATAGGCAAATTATTTGTTTATATTTTATTGTTCGTCGCAAGCTTCGCCAGTGTGCTCACATTGTAACAATTGCTGATGTAGGTTTTAGGATTTCAAAACCAATGGTATCAACAGGATAGTATGTATGCTTATGATAATAATACTAATAATAGTTCAGCTGTAACACCCCTTTGGTGTCCAGCTGCCATGCTTCCAGAAGGAGGCCTGGAACAAGCGACCTAATTCTACTGGTCGCCCCAAGTCCCTAGTCCGTCCTGTTGATTGGGCGGATCAACGCTGAAGCCCAGGACCACAAAGTACCGTGTGTCTGACAGATCGGTAAAATACTTATTCGCCTCTTCAGTCTTTTCTTCGAAGTTTGATCGTACAAGGTGGAAAATTGTTGCTCGATAATGCAACTCGAGCTCTTGGTTTATATCATACGTGTCTCTTACTTATTGCATACATGAAACATTGGAGTTATCTGTGTAGTGTCTGATTCACTTAAATGTGACCATTTGCGCCAACCTTGGTTGATCAGCATGATGACTGATTAGGCAATTTCCGTAGTGATCACAAGTATATCGACAAGGCCCAAATCAGGTTTCATCCAACTAATTCAATAAATCATTTCGTTAGGTTTCGATAAAGTAGCACTTTTAAAGTGTGTCAATAAGGTGGGCGACTAACTAGCACAACCATGGTTACCGTTGTTCGAGGGCCTGCCACAGGAACAGGTTTTTGAGAAGTAGACACACCTTTAAAATATTGAACAACGGTTGGTGAGTCTTGCTCCTGGATCATTCAACCAGCCATTTGTTACTGGTTTTTATACTTAAATGCAAGACAGTAAAAGGCTGGCACCTGTTTCGGGATTAGCCTGCTGGATCAGGTGGGAAAACTGCTGGATCGGTGGGAAAAAAGTCCCAGTAGGGTGATTATTTAATCTATGCATTGTTTGGACCTCCGTGAGCACGCTTTAGCCCGCTCAAATAAGGGAAATAAGACTACAGGCAAGGGGCGAAAGCAGTTATAAAGTATGGGCTGTTAATTAACAACAAACTGACTGACAACTGAGGGGAAGGAAACGTGTGGGCTAATATACTACTGACCCAGACCTTTTCTATGCCAAACCAAGCGTAGGATTACGTAAATTAGTGTAAAATTTATGGAACCTTTGGTTCCGATTTTGTAAAATTCATGCTAAAAACTTTACCCTTAGTTGGAGTTCATCATTATGTTTTATGTGTAGGATGGTATTCGATCTGAGTAGTATTCTAAGCTTTGAATTTTACTGTAGTCTCGTATTTGTACGAGCTGTTCACATCGACTTTGCTTTGCTCATATGATGATAAGCAGTAACGACCCTTTCGGACGGAACACTGTGTACTTAATTCCACCGGCCATTCATTAAGCACGATCAGTAATGAAGACCATTCACCTGAATTAACTCATTTCGGATTTTCGTAAGGCTCTGTGAAATGTACAAAATCGGAGAATCGAAAAGACTCAAATACTCAAAGATTTGGGTGAAATCTATGAGGACTTGGCCCTAAGTACACCTTAGAGGGGCGCGTTCTGCTAAAACATATGCTCATTGCGACATTATAGGGTACGAGTTACCTAGAAAGTCAAAGGCTGAAATCAAGCTTGTTTTGACTACATGTGAAAATCTGTGACGTTTTGAAGGGCAACGTATGACAAACTGGAATGTATTGTGTACAGAACTTGATCCTTTAGAATCAGACGGTGAAACTACCCAGTACATCCCTGTTTAAATTTTTGTGATTCGATTGAATTAGTAACGAGGGCTATTTCACCAATCTTAGGTTCTCCGCGTGTTGTGCAACTCAACCGCAATTTTCCACTTGAATAGCGATTTACACAGGACTCTAAGTCAACCATAACCGTATGGTACAATATAAGCATTCACTAAGTTTAGCAAACAAATCTTAGTCACCATGATTGCAGTGCCGTCGCACACTGAACTCCAGTATCTGGAGACCCGAAGTACTTCTGACGATGAGCTGAATCAAAGAATCACATGCTTTCTGAAAGACTATATGACAACCCGAACTTTGCCTATTCAAGACTATTTGGTCCAGTATATTCTTGCTCAAACCTTGGGTTGAGATGTTCCTTGACAAAAGGCTTAGCTAGCCACTGCTCCTCTATACGTGTGTTCACCCTGAACCGTTGCTTTAAGAGTAACGGTCGATTGAAGTAAGTTGTCTGTTGCATTTTTTGTGACACGGCATAATGTGACATAAAATGTAGACTTGCACTTGAGTGACACGACGATAAGGTGGACTGCAGTGTGGACTCAATGAATCGACAAAGCTTAGGTCCGGCCCATTTCCTGCCAAACAACGAAAGCCGTTTCCATTACTCGTTTTCCAGAGCGAAAAGATCACAGTGGACCTTGGTGCAAAAACCTAGGCAAATAGGCAAACACACTGCGAAATTCCATGCAAGCGCGTTTGCTGGCTGACCGACCTAAAGTCTTCGATTAATAGCGTGATAGGAAATTTGGATTACGCAAACGAAATTTCGCTACAAATGGGGCTTTTTTTGATCACTGCTTTGAACTTTGTTCAATAGCTGATTTGTGCTAACCAGCTGCAAGGTTCCTATAGGCTGTGTCATTACTGTGTAGATCCAGACGAATTCACAACTTGCGTTGCTTTAAAAAAGCATTTGCATCCAACCGTGTACAATCACAAACTGACCTTTGTACATCTTGGTCAGAATGGAATAATTCGGCACCTAAGTGTAACATATCAGACAAAAAAGTGGGACAACTGGAACAGAGGTAAAACGGTAAAGAATTAGAAACGTTTTTATACATTGTGTAGGGGTTACTTTCCGTGGTATCCACGGAAAGCTTTTGGAATGAGAGGGACCGATGTAACGAATCATATGCGTGTGTGTTGTGTACATTTTACAGAATGGTTTGTACATTATGCTCTGTATTCCGAATTTCGTCAACACAAGATTGTGAAAACCTGGACCTTTTTGCCACTGTTTGCATGTGAGCCTTTCACATACACCGTAAATTTGGTGAAGTTGTGATCACATGACCGAGCCACCGTCAAACGGGCAGGCGGATGTTTTTGATTGCAGGCAAGTGGACGTATCTCTAATAGATTAACACGTTGGGGGGCTAGAAGTGAACAAACGTTGGGAATGAACAAATACGGGTACTGGTTTAATTTTGTCGATGTGCATTGTGATGGTTCCGTCAAAATCCGTTGAATAAGTATCCAAACATCGCAGCGTGACCTCTCAGTAAACAGAAGATCCCAGATAAATACAAGACACTTGGAATACGGAACCCACTGAACGGAAGTGGTGCACAATCAATGAGTTCATGGTTGCACCCGGTTAGTTCTTGGTAGAATGTGACAAAAGTTGATTCAGTGAATTTCCAACACAGTGGTTGACCTTGACCACAATGGTAGTGTCAGGAATGTGGTTTAGAACGTAAGAGAACTGTCCTATTTGTCATACGTGTCTGAAGCGACCACGGTATGCAGTGAAAATTTTCACTGATCTAACTGCGCACTGAAAGTTGTTAGAAAATTGAAAACAGGATTTCGCCTGATACATTCGTTTGCAAACTAATTAGGTTTTTCGAGGGACTCACCTGGAACCCGGCTGAATCTCTCGTTTGTGATATTTTTAGGATTTCGCTCACCCTCATTCGGCATAAGTTACAAAAACAAGTGTGACTTGACAGCGAAGTATGAAAGCCATCACCAGCAAACTCAGCTGCGCTGGTCACTGGCGTCTTCTTGGATGGGGACCCCGAGACGGTTCACATCAATGATTAGAGACATTGTCAGACATGGCCCAGTCACGTCCTCACTGGCGCTCATGCATCCAAGCTATTGCCTTCAATGCACAGGTCCTTTTGCAACCCCCCACTCGACAGCCCACTGACTGCTAAATTTGTGCACGAATTTCTCAGCTCCCGCCTGCAATGCGCAGCTATCTACCCCTCCCCCAACTCATCGGTGAACGAAACTGTGGCAGCTACAGCCTCTGTACTACGAGTACGCGGTTATTACAGCTGACAATGGTGATGATGATGATGATAACAAGTATGATTCTGCACAGCGTCAAAGTGTGCTGCTCTAGTACTGACAAATTCTGGAGTGAGGATATCCTTCAGAGTTTGTTTTCTTCAAGATACCTGCTTGCTCTGCCTTTATAAACTTCTTCGCAATTGTAGGGTAGCCAACAGGATTCATGAATGGCAGATAGGTAAGACAACCAAAATTCACATTTGTGAACAACAAATCATCTAGTGTCAGGTATAAGACATGGCTGGATTGCAGTACAAGCGTGCTTCGGAGGCGAAGCGTATATACTCACCTGATCACTTTTGGATCAAATTGACCGTAAACCGTAATGAAGCGTTCCGAGTAACCTCTCTTTTGGATGGTTTCATTCGAAGTTTCTCCTTTTGCTCTGTCTAATCGTAACAAGAAAGCAAGGTGAATTTTTACTTTAGATAGACCGTTGCAAGGTCCCGTCTGCACGTACACAAACAGGTATATCGAATAAGTTAAACATTTTTTGGTTCACACTCAGATGAAACGCACGTTTAAGATGAGTAGAATTAAGAGTATTTGAGATGGACCGAAAGTGCTTCTTATTAGTTAAGCTATAGATGTCATCAATGGATCTTTTAAGCATCTAAACCTTTGAAATTTCATCACCCGTTTGTTGTTTAACCAATTGCATGAGAAAATACGCTTTCCTGGGACCCAGAATTCTGTCTATAGCAACACAACCGATCTGCTTAAATACTGTCATCCCAATTCAAATAGCACACATTCGGCTGTTCTACTGAACCGAATCAGCAACATTTAGATGTTAATTGATTAATCAGGAGCAGACTAGATGATGCTATGGCACATGGTGATATACCTGACTGACCTTTCAGTGTAACCGAAAACAAAACTAGGCTGCAGATTCTGACTGAAAGCAGAAGAGAGACCAAGGCGTTCCAACCCGAAAAGGCAACAGCCGCGGTGTTCGAAAAAAGTGAAAAGGATTGCCCAAACCTACTTGGGAGGGTTTGTGAAAGATGTCCTCTTAAATGGACGCTACAAACAATGCGAAATGTGCCGTGAAATCCATTGTCAGCTCAGTAAACGGTCGTCAAAGAGATGGCGGAATTGCTTTTGACTAGGGTTTGGAAACTAGTGAGATCTGATCATGAGCTCCCGCAAGAGGAGGTCCTCAGAACAATAGATTCCATCAGATGGATTTCTTCACATGAATTCCGGCTGAGAGAAGTGTTGCATCCTGATGAAGAGATCGGCTAGTTTAAAAGTCCCACTGCAGTGAGATGTTGCGGACTCTAGACAGTTGTCTTTCCATCTAAGGTACGTCGTTAAGAAGTGCGTAGAGACAAGACTTGGATAAAATGTTAATTTATTCCAAACAGCTTTCCTATTCAGTCGATGTACAAATAATACGTCTATCCCAAAGGCTACTATCAAAAGTTTTGCATACTGCAAGTAATTTCAATGTATATCTCTGTTGAACTTTGCTTTTCCTCCGTTTAATTCTGGGAGATATTCTGATCAAACTTTCCTTGAACCTTACCCACTTTACTCCAGTCTCCAGGGTTATTTTATTTTAGAACATGAACGAACTCCTATCAACTTCACTATCTTCATAGAGATTTGCTCCTTGAAAACAAGTAAACCATGACTATACCTCAGGCCTTAGTATATGGGAGCACTCCATTTCCTCGGCCTTATTGAGAAACCACCAAAACAAAATATTCGTTAGACAAAATTAATTCTAAAAAACATTCTGGAGGTCACTTCTCCGGAAAACCGAGCATGATTCAATCTATTTGGCACATAAAATCCATCACAATGAGTCAGCGATGTGGTTTTTCAAATTGGCCAACTTTACCTAACACTTTGAAGGATGAATTATCCGCCAGTGAGTTTTGGATCTTAGCGGATCTAAACGGATTTCCCAAATCACAAACCACCCTATGAGTTTGTTTCATTGATCGGCGCAATTCTTCATTAATATTTACCTACTATTTAATTATTAGTAGTAAAGGCCTCAGACAGTCTTCATTACTAAACCATCATGCTATATCCTGACCAGAAAGAGCCCCTTTGTATTCATCATGCACAATCGAAGTACCAAACAGACCTTTCGGCAGAAATAGGATGAGGATGCTTTTAGAAATACTGCTTTGCCTTCCACACAGAATTGAACTGAATGATCGGAAAAAAGTACGGATGGAAGGGCCCACCAAATTAGGAGTCAAAATAAGTGAGAAGTAAAAAGATATGTTGCCTTTCAATTTCCGGGGCTCCTGAAATCCTTTTTTACCATCAAACTAGGAACCACGAACTTTGAATATATCAACAAAATCTATCTGTTATCTCAATGTTTGAAAGCAATTTCGTGGATTGAATGCGGTCTGGGATATTATTACGTAAGGCTTTGTTTGGATCATTAGACGTTAAGAGATCTAACACCGCTTCATGAGAGCAATGTCTGCTGATGTTGGAAGGCGTTTTGTAGTGACCTAGTAGGGTTTCTCGTAACTTGACAAAAGCTTGTGGAATATTGAAATGAGGACCTGAATGGTATCGGTATGACTGTCTTTTCGAGAGGGTTCGCACGAACTTCTCTGTCCTGGATTATGTTTACCTTAGGGCTGTATAACTAACAACTCAGGTGTAGTTTTCCTGCTTGATTTCAGCTGATAGTCTTATATTTTTGTGTGTGTTATTTTGAGATTACACCCTTTTCTCTATGCGTTCGAATGTTCAAAAAACGGTGACCCCTTTGGTTAGACATTTAAGACGGTGTGATAAAAGGGGCTGATAGGAAAAACCAGATATTTTAATCGAAGTAACGTAATAGCTTAGGAGAGATTACTATACATTGCAGAGATAGTCTGCTCTAACGTTCAAAAACAGCGATCAACATAGTTTTTACCGCTGATTTGAGAAGCCGTGAGTAACGTAACCCATCTTTTAGCGAATATACACTCATTTGCAAGCTAATGTTTTTTTCGACAGAATCACCTGGTACCTGGCCGAATCTCTTGTTTAGGATGTTCTCAGGCAGCTAAATGTGCTCCACCAGGCCGCCTCATGTTTCAGTCGCTACGATATTTGAAATATGGCGATACATGTATATCTTTGTAACGTACTACTCATTAGGTCGCTGAAAATACGTAGTACATCATCATCAGCTGGGTTCCAGGTGAGTCTCTCAAAAAAACCAAATTAGTTTGCAAATGAGTGTATATTTGCTAACTTCGTGCAATTTGATTTCAAGTAGAACATAAGGTTGACGGCAACCCGGGGACTGCGCCTACCTGATGAGCCCCGAGAAGGGCGGAACCGGTCGTGAGCTGTCGACGAATTTTCAACAACCTTATGAGTAGTACATTACAAAGATAGCTCATCCTTTCACTGTGACGGTGAACATGTGCTTTCGAAAACATGCGAATGACTATCACTGTTCCGCATTGCAGACGTTGAAGGACGAGTGATTTTCTACAACACTCCATCGTCGACAAATGCGTCACTTATCATAGTATGGAATGGACTTGTAGATGAAGTATGCAATCACTGGTGGATGAAACATACTCAATGAGTTTGAGGCGAACGGGTTGTGCGATAGACAGGGTAGGGTTCACTTATCTCTAACGATTCTCTTACCTGATGGTTCTCACTTGCCATTTCCGCACAGAATGAGACTCATCTTTTATTCCATCAATGGATGGTTTGGGAAACTTTGAGCCTAAATACTACAAGCGTGACCTAAAAGTGACATTTCACGTTCTCATTTACTGTCCGAGACGGTAGCTCTACCTTTATTGCATTGAACGGATCAGTTCGAGTTTGTCTGATGAATTTGCTTTAGCATTTCCGAAGAATGGTTCGGTGTCGTTATCGTTGCTGTATTTGCTTAAGACGTGAGGTGTTAAACTAGCTTTCTGTAACCGACGAACTAGCTACTTTGTCAGACTGCCGAATTCTCAGTAAGCATGGCAAAGCAAAAAGATTTCTCAACTATGGATAATAAATGGTTAGAGAGAGAGATAAACGTACTGCAAATTCAACAAAGATAATGTTTCTACGCTCGGACGATGTTCTGGGATTTAAGCAGTAGTCGACAGTTAGCTCATAAAACAACCTTTTTGGCAAAAGCTCCATGGGTTTGTTCGTGCTCGGCAGGCATGAAATTTTCAACTTGACTCACGGGACACTGAGTAGAACATCTCTGCGATGATGGCTACGTCGACTATGATGAGTTTCACATGGTGTTATATCACCCACTTATTGGGAGGGTAATCGATAAGTCCCATTTAGATGAGGCAGACTCTAAATCTTAAGTGGAACAGAAGGCTGAGGGGGTATTTGTTGACTTCAAGCGAAATTGCACCAAATTCACCCATTTCTGTTTTGAGTGACGAGCGAGATTGTCAGTGCTTGCTTGGATTCTGGAGGCCAGGACATTAAGGATTCAATGTACTCATTTGTGGGTTTACTGCCTTTGGTTCAGCAAAGTCCACTGCCATAATCAGGTGTTTTTCGTTTGATGTGCTGTTGACGTTTCAGTTTCATTGCTTAGAAGTGGTAGTATGGACGGATAGATATAACCAAAATGTACCAACAATAAACAGACAAAGAACCAACGAAGTATCATACTCGCCTGGAATTTTTTCATTGGTTGTAACCACAATGGATCATGTGGTCGTTTCTGGAAAGTTCGACACAGCTGTTCCCAATAACTATGGAGTTAGGTGCCTTTTCTGTGGTATGTATGCTCCGCCAACTTGACGTAGCGCATCGGTTTCCATTAAATTTTCGCTATGTCATCCAAGTTGACGGCGAAATCTGTTGAAATGCGTTGTGTTTAAGCAGTCACATTAAGTTCAGCAGCTAGTCGATAGTTTTGGAGAACACGACCCGCTGAATTCTGACTACGCTTATCCAATGATCTAACGTGATCTTATTTCCCTGGTTGAAAGATCCGACTCACCACTGTGCAAGAGCACATGGTGTGTCGCGTTCTGAAAAATCTGTAGCATTGTTTGACTTTGTTGATTTATACTTGACGACGAAACAAACGGATGGAACGATGCGAGTGAAGTATCCAGGGTCACAATGATTCCTTTGGAAGGTGTATATCTGGCATTTTGAAAAACTAATTTGCGGAGTAGCTTATAGGCATTAAAGGAAGATAATCAAGACCAACCAGTTTATTGTAGGTTATTTTGACTATCACCGTGTTTGGTTTGATATTAGAGCTTAGGCAAGTCCAGTGGAACATCAGTAGGCTTTGGGCCGTCAACACCCAAACTCCCCCCTTTATTGGTAGGAACACCGCTGTGAGACAACGGCGGATAGGTCTTTCTCATCACAGGCGACATATGTAATGCCAAAAATAACGAATCCCATTTGAACGTATGGTAGTTGCAGAGGACTTTTTCGTTGCTTACCTCTTAGCAGTTTGGCTGCAAGCGTTTCATTACCAACCGAGGTGGCATTATCAGCTTAGAATTGTCTGGTTGAATTCGCTCCCGTCTACCTGTGCTTATGCAGATTGTAAATAATATACAATGACTTGACAGTGACTGGTTGGTCTGAAAGCAGCCTGCTCGTAGTTTCTGATGTCAGCTTGAAATCTCTGTAGTCTTAGTTCCTTACAACTAGTTCCTTCGTTGGGTGCCTTCAATTCAACTAATCAACCAAGCAAGCGGAATAAATCCAGACCACAAACAAGAGGGGGAAGGTCCACTGACAGCAGAGGAACGAAAGTTACGAACTGAAAGCATTCGGAGAACCAGCCATGTACAATAAAATGGGGGATATACTGCAACGTAGATTCTAAGCTGACCAAGGAGATTACGAGAAGGCAACTTGAGGACTAACCCAGTCACTTTAGAATTATTAGATAATGTTTGCAATCTACATTGGTACAGACAAGCACAAGGCAAATTTGTCCACTTAATACCCCATTTTCGGTTTTCCCCAGACTGGTGATGAACTACCTGCAACCCAAATACCAAGCGCAAGTAACAACCAAGTAGCGCACCAGAGCTGCCTAAAATCCGTAACACCGCCAGGACTTTTCGTTTGCCGAGACATCTTCCAGGGATACAGAGAGATATTCAGAGGTTTATAGGTATTTAAATAACTAAATTTCTTTCCACAACTTATATATGGTTCCCACTAATATCTCATAGAAAACCAGTTCTAAGGTTTCCAAATAGCTTGAACAACAGATGGGATCAGAAGTGACCGTCAGGACACGGGAAATAGCGGACCGGTTGAAGATACATCTTTAGTATCTAATGAAAAGCTTGGTAAGGCTTATTGTGGGTAGAAAAGAACGTTGAAAAGGGCTAACTCAAGTCTTAGACTTGAAGAAGGTTAGTAATTTTAGAAAGGATAGGAGTATAGCACTGAAACCTTCGTAGAAATGGTAACCTACCAGATGTTCCCCAAAAAGCAAACAATTTTACCAATGTGCGCAATCTTGGATTGAGAGATAGATCAGAGCGGATTGTGGCAAATCCTGTTGGATTTTCAAAAAGAAGATCTGCCGGACTTCTCGAGGTGACTGGTGCTCTGAAGTTTGTGCCTTCTTCACTGAAGTGCGAGGGTGGCTGAAGCTCTGGAATCAGTTTTGCTTTACTATCAATCACTGTCTGCACAGGTTTGGTGCTGCTTCGCACTATCTCTCTCTCACTCTCTCAGCGTGGGATGCTCATTGACCCTCATACAGTAACTATCATCTTATCAATATGTCCACTGGCACACATATTACGTGAAGTTTTCGGCAGACACCTCATCCGTGAGTGAATGCATGTCCTAGTGAATAACGCGTAGATGTTTGGTCAGCTAGCATGGAATGCGTTTAAGCGCCAATCGTTCTACTGAGTGCCCATCATGGCCTTCCCGCAGATTTCGCTATAGCCTTTGTCTAGTACATCCCATGGTACGTTGACTAATATGCATACTGAACTTGTCAGAAGATTGTACGCCCGCATTAACGAATACTCTAAACAGGAATACTTAAGCCTGGGTGGTTTATAGTTCATTGACAGGATGCTTCTGTAGCGTCATCACCAGTTGCATGCAGAGCTCACGTTACTGGCAACCCGTTTGTTCAAAAAGGGTTGACAAATCCAAATGGACCAGGTAGACACTTCTTCCATCAAGTAGTAGTCCTCGATCCACATGGAACAGCAAATTCCTTGCAAATTTCTTCCAGTGTGCGTGAAGTACTGGACAGTTCACATTCGTCCCAAACGTTGAATTATACTCAAGTTAACGTACAATCATAGAACTCATTCAGCTGAATTTGCGAACACACCTTTGCTTCAAGTCCCATGGGGCATACGAACCCAGGTAGGGTGTGATAAGCTTACACGGACAACGTGTTATTGACATGGCAGAGCCAATTAAATATTCACGTGCTCAACAGCAACTAATGACATCATGCCACCGATCGAGTCCGGTAACTAGTTTTACTGTGCATACACATTGGTAGCGTTGGTTTCTTTCCGTAAAACAATCGCAAACGAAATTCAATTCTACCTTACATTGAGCCAGCTCTTCTACTCCTCAGCGTTGAAGAATGTCCTAAACGCACTCCACAAGGACCACTACCCGTATAGTGCTGAATAATTTCATGGCGCAGTCTTTAAAGAAACCCGAACCTGCGACAGTCAGTTTAACGGTTCATACACTATCGTTTACATAAGGATGTTGGAATGTGTGCTCACGTCGCACATGAAACAGGTATGGCACGGATATCTTTCGGCTTTTCAGCTCGCATAACATGGTTTTGCGCTCGAGTAATAAATTCTTTAGTAGACGCTTTACGTCGCGTCTAATTCACACTAATATTCATTGATTTTTATCAAATGGAAGTTTGCTCAGTCAAGGTGGGGAACGGTAATATAAATTGTTTTATATATGCTGCTAGCTTAGCTCCGACCCACAGGATATCGGCTCAGGGTAAACACGCACAAAACTCTTGCGCGTCTATTAGATCTTGCATTAAAATCCAACATTTCTTTCATCCAAATGACAATTGCAAAAAGCGAAGCTTTAAAATGGCATCAGGCGTTTTTTATCGGAAAAGATACAAGATCGCAGACTTAATAAATGACCACAACGAAGCTCTACGACCTCAAAGATGAAGCTAGCGAACCTGAATGATTGACCGAATTTGACCAGCAATAAAACTGAGTGTGATTGTCACTTTGAGAAAATAATTACTTAGGTTTGTTGATTGTGGTCGTTTCATTGAGCGTTTCATTACTTTTGGTGCATCATTCCAAGCCACACCTCAAATTTTGTCGGAGGTCATCTATAGCTTATCTTTTTTCTCACATTCATTCTGTGCAGTTCTAACTGCTGAAATCAATCAGAAAATCGATAAGCTGCAACCAGCCAACCTCCAAGACAGAGAAAAATTCACTATATGTACATCCCTCGGAACGCACAAAGGATTGTTAGTGCGCATATTTTTAACCAAACTCCTGAATGAGCTTCCAAACTGTAGATTTAAGCAATATTGAAAGAGCGTCGATCACAACTTGACTGAAATTCAAGTTTGGTTTAAATACACAGAAAAGATGTGACCGACATACATCCGATTACTAACACCTCCGTCGAGAATAACGATATTTATTTATTCATTTATTTATTTATTTATTTATTTATTTATTTATTTATTTATTTATTTATTTATTTATTTATTCAGTCAGTCACTCAGTCAGTCAGTCCGTCAGTCAATCAATCAGTCAGTCAGTTGGTGAGTCAGCTATCCATTTATTTATTCATTTGTTAATTTATTCATCAATTCACTCAGTCAGTCAGTTATACACCAACCATTTTCCCCAGCTGCAACCCCTCTACTGTATTGTAGCGTTGTCGGCCTCCACACTTGAAGACCTGTGATAGACTTTGACAATCTTGATCACGATCTGGTTTATAAACTCAGAATTACCGTCAGGTCTTCTCAGATCAATCCTAGGCTTTGGGACGACTGTTGTTACCACAATGAGGAGCGTAAAAACTCCTTTCTGGTTTCAGCGGGACCAAATTATTCAGTGTGGCAGCAGTATCGTTCATTCTGATTCAGCATATAAAGCTGAAACCTAAGCGGCGCGAAAGGTGGACAACAATCACATCATGTAGGTGTTTGATCAAATGTATCGTCCAAGGAATGTTTACGTGTGTACTAGGTCGATCTCCCACATTTGATGTTGGAGCCACCAAGCTGTTCATCGCTATGCAATCAAGATGCTAGTATGTGGAAGCTCAGGAACGAAATTCAGGGTATTCTAAAATGACGCAATATTGAGGTAGGTCAAAACGTATCCCCGTAGAAATTCGAATCTCCTTTATCACTACTTATAAGGCCTAGGGAAACTGTGGATAACTCGTTACCGGTTTTGTTCATCAGATTAACCTAATCCACTGCTCTCCAAAGACCCCCTATCTTATTCACACTCCAAATTGTTCCCATGCTGAGACAAAAACTCATTTGGAAGCCAAGTTGTTTTTGGCTGCAGACTCAGCTGAAATTCACTAGAGTATCTGGTTTAGAACATTCTTCAACTGATTGTGCTGGGGCCATCTGATTGTTCAGCGCGAACGATCTTCAAGATAGCGAAGTGCGTGTCAATACTGGGCTCGGTGGAATACCTCATCATCATCGTCATCATCATCATCATCACCATCATCATCCGAATCATCATCATCATCATCATCATCATCATCATCATCATTGTCAGCTTGTCGTACTTGTCGTACAGTGGTTGTAGCTGCCACAGTTTCGTTCACCGATGATTCGTGGAAGTGAGGTAGGTAACTGCGCATTGGAGGCGGGAGCTGATAAATTAGTGCGTAAATACAGCACTGTAGGTGGACTGTTAAGTGGAGGGGTTGGGAATGGAGCTATGCAATGAAGGAGAATTATTTTTTTGTACGCAATACTTTCTCCCGTGCAAGGAACCCATGGCACAGAGCAAAATAATGAATGCTTACCAGGTATATTTTTCATTCATCTCACCCAAGGGCGTGTAGCTTACTGAATACCGGACAGAAGGGCTACTATATTAACTGCTATAAGGGTATTGAAAGTTCTCCATTCTGTGCAATAATTGGCAGACATTCACTGTAGTTTGGAGGTCTTGGTTGACTTAGTGACTCGAAAGTAGCTGATGCTGGTGGAGGTCTCTCTATCGACCTTTCAGATATTCGAGATAAAGACAGGCTTTCGAGAAGACATTGCCGTGTGTTTTGGGTCTGGATGTTGCCTACTTGTGCAGTCGTTTTGCAGTTGGTTTTCAAGGCTTCTTGATATGTTGGAGGAGCCAGGTTAGGAGGTAAGGTTGCGGCCCTGGCACTTCTTGTTTCTGAGCTTCGCATGAGTGAGTTTTGGGAAAGGGTTTGTCCGCAAGAATAAGTTCTTGCACCAGAAAGCGTAATTTCAAACTCGCTTTCCGTGTTAAAGTGTGATGACCGCTTCTGGAGGTATCTGCGGCAGCAGTATCGACATTGCCTGTGTGATACCCATAGCACAATAGCTATCGCGACAATAATGATCGGACAAGTTGTGGCCACAAGGAACCATAGAACATTGTTGTGTTGGAATATAAAATTGGATGTACAGTAGTTTTCACTTTCGTCTGCATGTCCGAGTTGTAGAGGACAGTTGTTATACCCGTCGCACACAAGATCTACGCTAATACATACATCGGTCAATTGTTGTTGCTCGGTTCTATTCGGCATTCGTCCACATTTGAACAAATTTAATGATGAGCCTTCACTTCCAGCCATGTTCAGGTCGGTCAGTAGACCCGGATAAGACGTCCCGGGAGTTGTGGGCTGACAACGATATACAGGTGTGACGATCACGTTCAAATGAACATAGATCATATCATGGACACCTCTGGGTATATTGTGATCCAGCCCTATGTAAATGGGTCCATAGGTAAACTGATCCGGGTAGACCTGAACAAACGACCTCGATGGATAATGTTCCTCTGATTTGACAGAAATATTGGCAACCTCATCTGGTACTCCATCAACCAAGGAAAACACCCTCAGAGTGACCGAGGTAGACTGGTTCCAGATCAAATTTGGAACTTTTTCGTAGTAAGCTTCGAATACACCAAAGGACACATGATGTAGCGAACTGTCTGGTTGCACAAAGAAACCATGTATACATGCATATGGCTCCAATCGTCTAACAAGCTCCAGCCCTCTGGGTCTTGTACGATAGGCATGAGCTTTATTTGGAAGGAAACTGCGAACCATACGTGTCGCACCGGAATGGAAGCCGCTTCCGAAACATGTGTTAAAATAAGACTGGATAGTTTGCCCAACGTATAGTGGAACGCAAACTAGTATGGTAAAGTAAAACAAAAAGTACTTCGCCATTTACCAAAGGCAACTGCTACATTGCGTAGATAAGACCAGAGGACAGCATCACGTGATGTATTACTTGATCGATGAGACGCTGTTTGAAAATCCACGTGATACGTATTTGTCTGGTAAGGGTCTTACTTCACACGGATCGGTGAGCATGGATACAGGGATTCTTTCTATCTACCTCCGAAGTATTTATACTAGTTGCTTTCATATAACTCCACGTTCTGCAGTTGCATTTCCTCAATATTTTATGGACATTTTATGGAGGAGCTACAAGTATTAGTACAGAAACGGTAACAATCAATTCACAACGTCAATAGTCGTGGTATACTGAAGCTACTGAAATGAATAACGCATGAGTCCGGTGCACCGTAAAGAGAAAAGCCAAATTCACAGAAAAATAACAAAACCGAATTACCTTTATTTCAGGAATTCGCAGTACCATCCAGCCTGTTTGAAATGGTCCCCGTTGAAAAATCTGGTGGTACGTCGTATTTACTTATCAGTTCACAAACCACGGATATCCTAGGGCTCGGGTCGCGTTTGCTGATTTGGAATACCTGTGGCGGCAAAATGGTTTCTCCCTTATTCTGGTGTGACGTATCAATCTACAATGCGAGTTGTTTTGTTGTATGGCTGTAAGACATGGTCACTGCAAACAGCGTTACTAGAACTCTTCAGTTCTTTGTCAACCGTTGTCGCAAGCTGACGCCGACGAATCCACAACAAGGTAGCCAGAAATTTAGTCGGGCGGTGAGACGGGGACTTTATTCGAAGAATGCATATAAATCTGCACTGAATTGGTCAGTATTACCAATATTAAAATATCGCTTGCTGGAGAGACTGCTGTTTTTCTTGCCAGATTCGGAGTAGCGCAGGCACAAGGGTGGTCAACCCGTGACGTGGCAGGGGGTATTGGAGCGATTTCGAATAGTCTGAACACTGTCGTTGTTGACCGTCTCCTGGGGTTGGACCTGCGTGATCCCCCTTGTGCCTGGTTAAAGACGTCGCAGCATATGGCTGTTATTCGAGGTCAGTGGCCTTCTCATAGCCAGGCTAGCACTAAGTTTTTTCCTATCCACTCATTCTTTTCTTCGCTGTTAGGCCTTCGAATAAATGTACACCAGCAAAGCATCAGTGTTGAACACTTATGTCCTGTTTCCTATGGTGATTCCAAAAGCCATGTATCATTTTCCGATCGCATAGATTGTGAATTCTAGTGGAGCACTATTTTTAGTCTCATCATCATCATCAACGACAGCATGACATTCGTACCACATGAACGTATTAAGTATTCACTGGATTCGTTGTTCCAACGCTGTGAATAGGAACTATCCTTTCACTAGGCGATACCACACACTGCCAAATCGAGAGGCCCAGGTGGTTAGCTGCTTAGTAAGGCAGCTGTCCGATGCAAATAGAAGCACAACTTGACGCTGAGCGAAGGAAAACTGACTGATTTGCAGAACGTCCATTTTATCTGATTTCGAACTGGTTCGGCAAACAGGGAAGTTGACACTTCCAAATGCCTAAGCGGCCTTCCCTATTGTTTGATTTCAAACTACTTATTAGTAGTTTACCGTCAACATACACGAGAACCATAGGCTGGAAACCAGTTAACACGTTAATTTGACACTCAGAAGTGACAGTAGGTTGTTGTGACTTGGATTACAACTGTCACTATACTTTACACATTAAGAAGACCAGCGCACATATGAAAATGCCAGAATGGCTTTATATATGCCTGTGCCACGCAGGTGAATGCAACAGCGCTTCATTCCGTATTCCTGTCACTAAAACGTGAATCCAATGAATAATATTTTGGGTTGAAGAAACAGATCATTTTTCGCAAGCTTTTTAGTAGGCTGATGTCAAAAATACGGCATGAATTCTGAGTTGCTTGTGGAAAAGATGACGAAAACATTTGGCCAATGTACTGCATTCTGCATCACTTTGCCGGATGCAAACAGTTATAATTCGTCTGCATTTTCGTTTTTTCTCTAGTGACAGGCTATAGTGGAGTTCATAGAAAAGGGATATGCATGCAAGGTGAAGAATTTTGCGCATTTCCCCATGGGGAAAGTTAGAATGGCAAATCCTCAACCAGTGGTGGTGCAATACACGGAGTTGCAAATTATTTTGAAAGTCTTGACTGAATCTCTAGTTCATGATATTTTTTAGCTAGACAAACTCATGTTCCAGTTGTCGTGATGCTCAAAATTTCTCCATGCATGTGCTTGAAAGGACATCCGACTTATTCATTCGTGCCCCCTGTTAACATCAAATTAATTTGCAGTTTAGTGTACTTTACAAGTTTCTTACGATTAGATGTTCAGGTGGGACATAAGCCTAAGGTGGCTATGCCTGCCTGGTTAGCTCTAAACAGGGCAAGACCAGTGATGGGATTGAGAGTTGTTTTCAGTAGCCTTATGAGTAGCGAGTATTGTCGAGATAAATGATCACTAGTGTTGTCCGCTTGAACTGGAGCCCTTACATATACACCGGACAGTAGATAATCTAGAAATGTTGTAAGCTGAGGTACTTCGACCAGGCTGCTTTGAAGAATAAACTGACATATTGTCACTCCGGCGTTATTCGAAGCAAAGTGCCGTTTCTCGTCTTGGCATTCTGTGTGCATCAGATCAAGAGCTCAGTGTGTTGTTTTGCTTAATATAGATCAACCAGCACTGATCTCTCAGAGCGAAATCACACACGATTAGTCACAACTATGCCAACACTAGGCGATCCGTCAACACCTCGGCATGGAGGAACTTGCACACAACTGGTAGCGTCATTGGGTCCAGTGGAAAGGAAATGAATCTCAGGTTTGAATAACTTCCGTGATATCAAATGATCATGGTTGTTCGTCCGACACATAACAGACTGCGATATTAATGATCCTGAGGTTTTACGGGGAAAATGCACCGTCAGGGTTATGGTACTCCAGATTATGAACTGATAGTGTGCCCCGCTTGATAAGTGTTTGGATGACGGTAGCACAAAGGGAATAACATGTTTACAGGTGACAGATAGAACGCACTAAATGATGAGTAAGTTAATCTACTGTCAGAGAGTTTACTGTTTCTCACAGGAATCTTGGTTTCAGACAACCTTGGTGACTAAATCACCAAACTAGGACTATACCAGTAAAACCGATGATGAAAGTGACAATGATAGTAATAAAACTGACTACTGTCGTCATCAATACTACCATTATAATCACCACTATCGTCAATACGTCCATCGTCGTCACTGTTAGTCGCAAATCAGCTCAGGATGTTGGAGTTTACCGCCATATACAGCCATGCGTGTGAGGGAGGAAAGCTTAGTAGAATCTTGGAGAGAATAAACGAGTGTCTATACCTTAAATATATGGATACGCAGCGATAGCGTGAAAACCATCGATGACATTTTGGCATGTATTCTGGGAAAATCTTCAGCCAAGCGCAGCGAGGGGCAGTTGACCTTAAATTCACTTTGGTCGATCATTAGCCATTCACATACGGGTTCTCACAAGTTGGACTTCGGCGTGGAAAACAAATGATTCGTTTAATAGACAATAATTCAGCGTGCACGATCAAGTCGGAAGTAATATCCAAATAAAGGATATCATACCTGAACAACCGTAATTCCTTCTCTTGCCTGATTATCCACTAATTGGGGCCAGCTGATTCCAAGTACAGCTTCGAGGCGTCGGTTTTCAAAGAATTGAGGACGCCTCAGGTTCTGAATCCTTCAAACTGTACGCAATCTAGATGGACCAGTCACCTCATTGCAGAACCTGGAGGTTCCACGCTATCAACCACAGACTTTACTTTCCCCTCGACTTGGACAGACACTAACGTGCATGGATATTACACAGATCACCGGGGGTTATTTTGGAAGATTTCCATATTTCCGGGCTTTTGTACCCACTCTGGCTTTTGTAACCAAAAAGCTCGTTGATCAACTGTAACACTCGCCCTCGGTAGACAGCAGAGAGCTCATCCCCTCATAAGATTCTTCAGTAGGATTTTGTTCATGCAAACCACGTGCAGAAATAGCAGAAATTTGATTACTCAGTTTATTAGATTGATCAATGCACGTATCCGACAGCTTCTAAAGATACAATTACGTTGTATTCCACTAGAAACTGAAAAAAGTAGCCACGGAAAATTGCTGCAGAATTCTCAGGAATCTTCCGTGTTATAACACACTCAGTATCTGATTGGTGTAACCGCCGTTTGAGGGCGTCGTAATCTACCTGCGTTTTAGGTCGACTCATACAAGGAGGGAAACATAGGGTCAGGCAGTGACGGTTTGTTTGAAAGCTTGTACGTCGCAGAACGGGGCTGAACTCCGTACACAAATGCACCAGGTGTTCTTTATTGTCCATAGGTCTCATTTACAGTCATGGATGTGGTGTAACTTGTTAGCACATGGGAATCAAGAACGATAAGTCACATTTCAGCTTTCAGGTTTGTTATCTTGACCAAACAGTCCTTACGGAGTCCTTAGGACTCCAAATAGGACGGTACCCCCAACAAAACTACTTTTGACACAATGGTGACGATTCCAGAGCAGCATCTACCTTGTACATCATCGGCCTAAACGTACAGCCATCTTGTGATGTAGGACTGTTAGACTCCATTGCTAGAAATGCAGACTGAATAAATCTGGAAGCCCGGTATACAGGCTTACATTTTATGAACAGTACTGATTCACCAAACTAGATGAGGAATTAGCTAGTGCTGTATTTAGTTTGATAAAGTTTGATGCAGCGATCCCCTACACTTCGACTTCTCGACACCCCAAAAGTTTGTCAATATACCAGGTTTTCCGGTGTTTTTGACACAGCCCACATTATTGATACTCAAAAATTCATCCCTAATTGACATCCACCGAATACCACAAAATTTCCACATCGTTGATTCACCTTCCAACAGCGTCTGTTTTGTTTCCACCCTCATGGAATTGCAAACCAGTACTCAAGCGTTGTTCGATAACCCGCTTTCCTCCCTCAGCATAAAAAGTCATACAGGTCTGGTTCTCTCCCACTGGTGTGGAAAAGGACGCATAATGCATGTCCCAGCTACCAACTCCCCCGACTTACTGGGATGTCTAATAAACTTTGACGATCGTCTCGGGTGGGTTACTCTGGCGTTCCTAGTGGTCTCATGCGGTCTGTCAAATCAACTATCAGCCGATCAAGTGACTAAGAACACAAAAACGGGGCCACAGGCTGGGACGAGTTATTATCCATCAAGGGCGTATTTTGGTTCATTGGAACACAGCGATTTGTTGTCACCGTTACTGAGCAGAATGCTCCCAGTGTGCACCGCGCGGCAAACCGATTGATCTCACCAGCCCAATTGTTGGAATGATCGCCTTTTTCCAGTCGAAGGGATGTCCATGATGCCTGTTCTTGGCCGAGCTACCTCATAATTTATCAGGCATCGTTGCTTATCATTGGGGAATTATTGTAATCGGAGGGAGAGTTTTTCGCAAACACACCTTTCTACACCCAAAACACTTTATTGAGTAAAATACATTGGGATCCCATGCATGCACTACTTGAATACACTTTATACGAGGTGCTTGCCAAGATTTTGAAAAGTTGACACAAACCTGAAGTGCCTGATAGTCATCCATACACAGCAAAGTGGATGTAGCGACTTTCAACCAAGACCACAGTTACGATGGCGGTATCTCAGCCCCGGTGCTGCCTTCGGCTCCTGTGACAGCTAGACAACACCACAAAGCAGCATTTAGAGAATGTTTTGAACTACGTAGATGTCCAGACCCCGGGTGTCCTCTTTAAGCCTTTTTTGGATGGTTTTATTGGAAATTAATGATCTAACTGTTTAAAATTGTGAGTGAAACCAATAAAACTATGAAATACCTGTAATTGTTTTCACCAGACAGTGAAAATCGAGTTGAGATGGCACAGAAGCATATACGTGACACATATTCGGATGAGATCATCCAAGCAGCTCACCTGTTGGCACGGAACAAGAAATCAGTCAGACCAACAAAAACCTGCGAATCATTCTTTAAAACGAAAAGCATGCACCTAATGAATACTGAAATAACAATACATGAGTTGTCAAGGGATTGAAGAAAACTGGCGAATGTTGCCAGATGCAAACGTGAAAAATTAATTTGTAGTAAAAACTGCTACTTTTACGCCTTCCTTTGAATTACGAATCATTCTTTAAAACGAAAAATATGCACCTAATGAATGCTGAGTTGTCAAGGGATTGAGGAAAAACTTGCGAATGTTGTCAAATGCAAACGTAAAAAATTAAATTGTAGTAAAAACTGTTACTCTTATGCCTTCCTTTGAAAAACTAACTGGAGAACCCACTCTACTGTCATAAGAGACCGAATTAATTCTGTCACGATAATGAGCTCTTTTTGACGGGGGCAATGAATTTGACAACATTATTAGAAGTTACGGAAACGTGTCAAGCAAACTCATGTGTTTCAGACATCTGTTGAATTTCAAGTGATCCATTTACTGTAATCAAGTGTTCGAGATTGTACTGTAAAACACCGTTGGGTGGACTTTCACTGGTCAGTCCACTAGCACTCCGTAAGAGCTCACCAACCTTTGTGCGGGAATCACTTTGTTGCTTGCTCCCAGAAGACCTAATGGCAACAATGCTTTTAGCGTTTTTTGTCACGCGCTGCCGAGGTGATTTATACCACTCACCAAATTAGGCAAATCATACAAACCGGACGGATAAGTGCCCGGGGAAAACATGGGCGTAGGAGACGGGGAAACCTACTGTGCGATCCTATTCGTGGTGTTCATAGTTTAAAGTATCCACTTAGCCGAGGTCAGCGAGCGGAAAATTAGCCGCCTTTCTAATGGATGCTTGACTACACAGAGAGTCGACAATAAATACTGCCCAAGTCGAAATAGCTTTTCGGTGCATGCCTACTGGCCATAGACGAGGATAAATTTGCTTCTGCTTTCTTCAGTTTCATGCTGATATTCCATTCAAAAAGAGTTACTCATGGGTTAAAACTACCACAGCCATGGGATTTTCAAAAGCCTATGTTATATTGCAAATAGGTGGAAAATTCCATCTGGGTCCGTCATGTTAACTCCATCTATCCTAAAACCACAAACCTTAGTGCTATCAAGGCTATTTAATTCCCCCTAGCTCACAGAAAGTAGCGCCTTGAAAGATTTTCCCGTATGGTAATGAGCCATTTGTATCTAAAAAAAACGGTCAAACATGTCACGTGAGAAAATTAAAAAAAAATTTGTCAAAAACAGAGCTTACTGAAGGCAAGTGAACAGCTGATGAGATACCCGAAATTTCTAGATTCAGTCCACGCAGTTACGCCACAAAAGTGTTGAAATAACTTTTTTTCACGCACAAAAGGTGAAACCACAGCGGTTTATTGACCTTGACGCCATGTTTGTCTGGTTCACTATCAATAAGATGAACACCCACGTTTTCTCAGAGTGTGGACTCATCTCAATAATATGAAAATAGACTTCTTAGTCCTTGGAGAAAACCATTTGCATGATAACACAGAAAGAATTCCTGGACGATTCCCTACGCGTTTGGTTTGTCACACCTTGATATCTCGACACGACGTATAACGCACTGATCAATTAGGATCATGTCTTTCAGGATTTTTGATGTAGTTGAAGTTCCCACATTCAATGACCTTCCTTATTCTTTCCAAATTTTGAAGCGTGCCCAATGATTAGTCAGGGACTAAAAAATGAAGGACTAAAAATGAAGTCTCCTCAAGGGCGGCATGGTCACCTGCCAAAAGCAGAGATTATTGAGTTTTGTGCACCACTTCGGCCACTTCTTTTGTGATGGTACATTGGACTTTTGGGTACCCGGTATCACTGCTACTCATACACATGCAAGTATCCTGTGTGAATATCGAACGACCACTGTGTTAATCGCCCACAACACTGCAGGCAGACACTCAACATGCGATATTGCAGTGTCATTTCAGTTTATCAATAACGATCCCACAGTTAAAGCCGGCCACGTTATGGTTTCCTGACATGAATGGTCCTAACTCTGCTAGCAAAGAGACACCTGTCGAACCACACTAGATAAAATTGGATGCGGTTGGCTCACAATTAACTAAGAACCGCTAATAAATAAACCCATATTGGGCTACTTCAATTAGGAAGTCAAATAATAATGAAGGTAGCCTGAAAGTGGATTATTCTGTCTTTCGGGATCAAACTTATTCGGCGAGCACAAAAACCAAACGAAGTTATCACAACAAATCCTTCTAGGGTTCGGCTATAATATTACTGTAGTAACTACTGTCGTAAAAAGAAGTCACAGTATTATCCATTAGATTATTCCGCCCAAACATCAATTTATTTCCACCGCAACTCATTTGTATTAGAGTATTTCAACAGGGTGATTGATCGCTTTATTTATGTCAGTATATATAACTACAGGTTGCCTCATAGTAAACGCAAAAATTATACCCATGTTAAAACTTTAATACTGATTTAAACATTTATTATTTTTATTGCGACTATAAAAGCACAATGGAGGTTTTTGTAAACAAACTGGCATTACAAAAAGTATTGAAAAAATGCCTCTTTCTTCTATAGCAATTTGAGAGATGTGAGATGTAAGATATTGAGATGTGAGACACAGCATGTTTAACTTCTTCAAGCGTCACTCGTGCACACTCCTCTTCAATTCTTGCTCTTAACTCCACCAAATTCTTCGGTTTATTTTCATAATATACGCGAACATTAATCATCCCCCAAATCCAATGATCCAGAAATGTGAGATTGGATGACCTTGCGGGCCAAAAGTTTGGAAATCCATGAGCAATGACTCTCTAATCAGAATATTTCTCTCGGAGGTTAGTTCTCACCTAGTTTGAGTAGTGAGGTGGAGCGCCATCTTGTTAAAAGACGGTCGATGACTTCTTTTGCTGTTTAAGTTGCGGGATAACATGCGTCCGCAGCACATCGTGGTAACTCTCACCGGAAACCGTAGCATCAAAGGAAAAGGGACGCAAGAGACACTTTGAGGAGAACCCCATCCACAAAAAGAGATGAGAGGAATGGGGATTATGGGTGAGGTACTCCTGAAAAGCTTCACTGGACCATATCATGCAAGTGTGCTTGTTAATTAGGCCATCCACAGAAAAATTTGCTTCATCACTCCATAAAATGTTGGGAACGATTTCTTCATTGTCCAGCAGCCAGTTAGCGAACGTGACACATTACCCCTTGTCTTTTTCCGTAATGTTTTGTAATGAAGTGAAATGATACGGGTAGAGATGAAGGTAACGTCTTATAATACGATGCACGCTGGCGCGGGGAATGCCGGTCGAGTTATTGACGAAGATGCCATGGTGCTCTGGGAGTGAAGTTTCCCGACGCATTCTGTACAATGGGCGCTCTTTCATCCCTCGGAGTCTTACCCCCTTTGCCAGGAAAATCCAATACAGATCCACTGGACTCAAATTTCGCAAGCAAACGTGTAATGGTCGACACGGTGAAAGTATCTTTGATGAGACCATGTTTGGTTCTGTAACCTCGAAGTGCAGCGGTGGCGCATTCACCAAGGGAATAATAGAGCTTCACAATTTCAATGCTCGAGCTGACATCCATCATAGGCAGAAAAAATGTCAACACTTGCGTACAAAACCTGCTCTATGTGACTACTAACAATAAAAGATTTTGTTATCCTTTTTTTACTTGGCTACGTTTACTTAACTAAATTTTGCGTTATGAGACACCCTGTATATACCCTCACACAGAAAATATCGCAGCCAAATGGATAAAGGTCTTAGAAAGCGCGTAGTAGGACTCATTTGCCGAACGCACTAAAACGAGTCCTCTATTGGTCACTAGCTTATTTGCTTTCAGAGCGGTGAAAAAGCAACACCCTGTTACTCAGGGTCTTAACAGAAACTATCTGTCTTGTTGTGTAGGATAACATTCAGTCCAAGAGATAAAATCAAACGTAGAATATTCATTCCTTGAGGTGGGGAGCAACAGCACTGTTGATCAGACTGAGCCCTATCACCTTGAGCTCAACCAATCACTGTGCAGGCTGACCCCGAGAACTGAAATCTGGAAAGAGATTCGTTTCTCCTTGTAGTTTAACTTGTTCAGATGGACACATTTGGTTTTTTTTAAATAAGAACTACTGTAAAGTAGCTGTAGTTCATGAAAGCTCAGACACTTAGGGCAGTGCGAGAAGAACCCTTTCATGAGTCTTCGGACAAATGGAGCTACGCAGGTTTTGTCGAACATCCAATAATCTAAATGCCAGTACCTTGGAGCACTTCTCCTAGGCTCATATCGGATGTGTTCGGATTTATTGTACGCTGCTGAGAGGTGAGATGTGTTACTAAAAAATCAAATAGGATGGAAAAAGATTGCATTTTTTGTCCTAA
>NW_008751721.1:1250956-1276516 GCF_000715545.1 Opisthorchis viverrini | reverse complement strand
AAAAGACTGCATTTTTTGTCCTAAGCTTACATTCCTCTGTTTATAAAATCAGGACAAAATCGCTCTAGGCTTTTATAAGACTGAGCGCAAGACTTGTGTCCAGGAAGAAAGGAGTGTCTCAAAAGAACATTTCCAATACTTACTGAATTTTGCAGGTCTTCTGAAGTAATGCATTTGCCTGCAACTAAAAATGATGCATAAAAGATGGATGGAAAAAATGGTACTTTTTGATCATTCAAGAATAAATAAATTTGGTCCATATATATATATATATATTTACGGAACCTCGTGTACAGTTTTGTACGAGGATATCTCCATTGATTTCACTCAAGTACCTGGACGTACACACAAAAATCGTCAAACAGAAAGTAAAACACACCTAAGGACCCTTCGGCTTCCCCTACAAGCAACTCTTCTGGATGGACCGCTCCCTCAAGAATGTCACAATGCTTTGATATGGAAGGGAATACATCATTGAAAATCGATTGTACATTTCAATAAGAGGCTATTTTTTCAGAAGGCTAACCTCTAGAGGCATTAGCATCAGTATAAGGGATAATGAGGTTTGTCTACACGTCGACAAATCAACTTACTTTTAAGCCTCCCCGTGCTAATAACAGTCAAGAGGTTTTATCTGTTTTTCAAAAGTAAGTACTCCTTAGACAAATATGAGGTTTTACCAAAAGCACTCTCGTCTGCAAAGCCACATCCGTATTTTGGGGTAACTTTTACGGTCAGTTCATCCTCAGAAAAAAAGAATTTGCCGGATTTCCATTCTTTCTCCACTCTGGAGCATGGCCTCACTAATGAAAATGGGATGATTAGGTTGCTTTGTTCAACTGTTCAAATGATGAGCCAGTTATTGTACAGATCATGCTGGAGGATTGACAACTCTCTTACAAATCTAAAATAGGATCACAGAAGTTCGGACGTTATCAGAACACATTTGTCCACCCGCTCACAACTAATCCAGAAATTTCCAACAGATTTCATTCAAAATAGCCTAAAGTAGTAAGTTCTACCAATCTATGAGGGCTTCGGGTGTCAAGTAAACAGATGGCATTGAAAATATGCCCTAGGCAATGTCAAACAATACAAAAAGCGTTCACTAAAACTTTGCAGGAAGATGTTTGCTTTCAGGAAAACATCCCAAGGACCGGTGAGCAATTCAGAGAGCTCATTCTTTCAAATTGCACGCATTTGAAAAAAGAACTTCGGGAATCGCCAACTACATCATTACCAGAGTAGCATATCAGAAGTTTTGGTGTCTCGATAGAGAGGATATGTTTGTACAAGCCGAACTTTAAGGAGACAGTGGCACTCGAAGGTAAACCGAAGAGGCAAAGAAAACATTTGGCTGGCGAAACAGATTATCTGAGTACTGTTAGTCAGATGGTCTTCATTCAAATTGGGCAAACTTGTGGAACCAAGAAACTCCTGTCAGTATAAACTCGAGAGCCATCGCTCGCTCAGCAACAAGGCCTTTTACCGGGTGTCAAATGGCGAGGATGTGGCAAGAATGTGACTGCATCCGCGACTCCCGGTATGCAAACCCATACTAGGTAACTCGCAGTGAGGTGAAGGTTACTAGATGTGGTGAGACTTTACGAAGACTTCTTAGAGAATGATGAACAGTCTTTTTGAAAGCTAACATACACTCCTTCGATCTGACCATAAACCTGTCACTTTGTAGTATGATTCCTGTGCACTCTTGAAATGATAGATAACATGCTCCTAAAAACTGCAGCCTGGTGAGCATTTTGTGCTCCTCTTCTATCCTAATAATATGGGTGTTTGGATGATAAACCGATGCAGTGTACGCAGTCTAGTAAAACTTCCAGACAATTTATTCGTGAACATACTCGTCCAGTTGCAACCCATCTACGCTAACAAACTTATCTCAAGAGTCAGACGTCTATGGATCGAATTGAGACAAGGTTAAGGATACGAGCTTCGAGCAGACTCTAATGAATCCAATTCTTGCCCGTTCTGGAGTGTAGTAAGCAGGCTAATTGCAGTGAGCCGGGAAATGGACGGTTCAGGTCAAAATGATGCGAACTCTACAAGTCACACAGCCACGTGCGAATACGTATTCGTCTTTGTAAAGTACACTGATACTTCCGGAGTACTCTGCATTATTACTTGATGAGCTTACGACTAAATGGGGCATGACGATACAATCTTCAGCAGATTACCTGTGAAAGAAAACAGTGAAGATTTGCGTCGCATCAACTATGGGACTGAAGTGTTTTCGTGGAAAGAGATTCTGAATTCTATAAATGCCTCGTAGCTCCTCGAGTGAGGTTGGTTAGGCACTTTTCGGCTTACAGTGTGGCAGCTCAAAGGGATTGTCCTATCGTTGATATGTAGGCCCTAACTGATGGCCAAGTGAACTATCAACAGGCCACAAAACCGAGGGGATGAACGTTAGGGTTATAATCGCAAGACACATCAGACTGAACAGGGATGACATAGACCCTATCTTTGAGCAAGTTCATATGCACAACTTTCTATTTTTCTGAACATGACTTCTAAATGGACGGCCTAATGTGACATCTATGCATCTAGAACTTCTGGTTCAATTAGAAACACTCCAGTGTACTTAGCAAGCGAAGCAATTTCGGTCTAAAGACATGAGAACCCAGCTTGATTTCGGTTAAGTCTCCAGAGGAGAATGAAACATGCTTGGGTGATGTGGTCGGATAGAGGCGCCAAAGACGCCCGTAGGAATAAGAGTCATTGGAGATCTCAGAAGTGATTATGCCTGAACATTGTGAAGAAATTTTAATAACTACGGCAATAAATAGTCTATATTTACTTTCAAACTTGGGATGCATAAATGCACTGTTATCAACAAGTACTTTCTGATAGAATTATGTGAGAAAAGGAATTCGATAATTATCACTGACGGTGCACCTGCTTGTAATACGATGCAGATTTACTTCAAGGCCAGTATGAGAAAATCCGATTCAAATAGGTGAATGGTTGAAGGCATGGTGATTGTGAAGACAAGGACTATCACTTTATCCAGTGGCGCGGTATTGCCCAAATTGCTCGAGCGTGTTTGGTGACTGCAGACAGATTAAGCCATTTGAGATGTCGAGGGCTGGTCTAATAACAGCATTGCCATTTTGTCCACACAGTTAAAAAGCACAATTGACTCGATTTAGTTTCACTGTTGCTCCTAATTGATTGTGGGACGACACGCCGTCGTGTTGTGAGAGTGGAACTGAGATTTTCGTACCTACTCATTTTTGCAGGCATGAGGAGTTTGTAAGTTTGGTTTGCCCACAGTAACGTTAACATTGCTTTATCCGTAAAGATGTGATAAGGTTTACTGGTAATCTAATCATTTGAGGTGATTCCAAGCAAGATGATTTGTTCGTCTTGTTGCATCTGTAAAATCTCACATCTACTAAAGGACACGATAAGAACATACCCAAATAAAAAAGGCAACTTCTGAGGGCCTGGTTTTATTGTCCGAGCTGAGGCAGTTTCTTCTTCTGTGAGGTAGTTAAACAAGTTTTCATTTCAATGCCGCATGCTAGAAAGACTTTGCCTTGACAGATTTTCGCACATAACCATACGGGAATGCTCTCAGATCGGATAGACTGCTGGCATCAAATTACTTCTTTGATATGATTTAGATTAGCAGCTGAGGTCAAACGGATCCTAAGTGTAGATTCCAAACCAAGCTAAATTTGAGAAGTACTGACTATACAGTTTTTAGCTATAGATCCGTTCATGTGCGGGGGTTCTCTGACACTTTTAGAGCGTTTCGTGTCCGAATGTATACCGAGTAGCTTATGTTCTCCCCACGAGTGCGTTGGTGATGTGGTCATTAGAATATTCTTTTAGTTGTTGGATACTGTTTCTCTGCAAGCTTTTGTGCTTCATGATCACGCAGTTCGTTCGAATAACCTCTGCAGAATTTAGACTATTGATTTCTCATATATACATGCCCTGGCCACAAAATAGAAGAATGCGTTTATAAGCTTTTGCTTGATGCGAAAGTCTAGCTTTATTTTATGGTTATTTCCATCAGTACTGAAATAGTCATACTGTGAAGGGATCGATCATTACGGAACAACAGCTGACGCGCAATTTACATCCAGAAACTACACGTCATGATCTTCAGGACACATTTCATGATTCACCAGCGAAATCGTGTATGTTGGTGTAAACAAGTAATGTCAAATGCTTAAATTTATGTGGCTCAAAAAAGCTGTCTATCTATTGTCTGAATAATTTGGACAACCCGTACACGTAAACAATAAAATACAAACGCATGAACCAAATGTCCACTTTGGTGAGTCACCGGATTGAATTAAATCATAAACCAAAGTGTCCAAGGTGTCATCAGGTGAGAGCGACAATGTCAGAAAGTCAATTGCGAAAATTGGATTGTCGGAACAAATATGTAATGCTCCTGTCACCTGTAACAAAACAGTTTTATGTGAAACTTTTGGTACGTAACAAGTATTTCTCAGGTCACTGGTCTGCTGTGGTTTGGTCCAATGTAACTTGCCGATTGGCCTGCAACATGCAAGTCGCTGATTCGTCGATCCCTGTGTGCGTCTGAACGGTGAATCCGGTTGGCTAAAACAACCCCATGGCATCTTAAGGTCCAGTTACTTAACTAGGTTGGTGACAGATGAATCTGAAGAGTGAATTCCAATCTGCTTGTGTGATACAACAATTCTGTCTGTAAATATCTGTGCATCGTGGTTCGCCATCGTGGACATATGGACCGAAACCTATTTAACGTGTTGCTTATTAGTGGAACAGTCAATGTTTTGGGCATTTATGGTAAGTGTATTCGATAAACAACGTTGTAGAAGAAATTTGCTTGAAACCATAGTAATATATTATTACACAGAATAACATGATGGGATCAGTGAGGGTGTTTTGTGTGTGAATTTGAATTGCGGTTGGACTACCGCTAGTCGTCGCGAATCACTTTCCATGACCGGGTGTTCAGATAACCAAGGAAACAAAATGTCATAATTAACGATTCCATTTCCTGCCTATTAAAAGACCAAACAAACGTATTCATTGTGAAGACACAAATAAAACCACGTCTTACAGAGGGTCACCTGAATTTCAAGTCGTAACTTAACGTTTTTGCTATCTGGGGTCTACTAAAAGCGACAGTGGATCACTTTATCGCATGTATGTCAAACCTCCAAGCTCACAATTTTTAAGAAAGAAATATGTAACAAATAGCTGACCCATTTCCTTCAATGGACCTCATGGAGGTGGTGAAAAACCGAAAACTATTGCAGGGAGGTTTTGCATTCGTGTATAGCTAAGGGTATTTTCGTTCACCTCGGAACACCCAGAAGCTCTCGCCTTAAATAAACTTTAAGTCTGAAGTATCTGAAGCTTCGTTACCCTGGTGGTGGTTATCTCAATCGATTTGCATCCTTTGGCCGGTGGGTGTAAAGTATGATCTCATTTGTCGGAATTTGACAACCAGTTACCTCATTTGCACAGACTATTATAATTTTCTGTTATTTAGCCTGGATGATACATCAGCACTCAGATACAGCCACAAAACGGTGAAACAAAAGGGTTAGTCACAACCGTATCCGTGTTACAATCAGTCGAGTATGGTAAGATAACTGCCATCTGATTGTCTCAAAAAGTCGATGTGACACCAAACGTTCGTCTGGGGTGAGATACAGGAATAAAACATTCATTTAAAGACTGACAGTGCAAATGCGACTGTGACGCTGTAACTTCCATAAAATGCACATATTTGAATGCTGGTAATCAATTTAATCGCAAACCCCTAAAAGATGCTGCGTGTTCAATGTACTGAAAGTACGCTAGTACCGTGAAATATAACGTTTTGACTGTTATTCAGGCATCCTGTCAAAAAAAAGCAAGCGCACTTCGGAAAACAAGTTTATTCAAGCCAGGTGTTACTAAAGTTAGCAACATTTCGACAGAAACAATTGATTTCCGATAGAAAACTTTCTTACCAGACAGCTTAGCAATACCTCAGTTAAACCATTTCCCCCACGTGCGGTTTGACTGCGTGGAAACCAGTATAGTTTGCAAATATGAAGGTAATCAGATTTTACTCGTTTCCTGATGATAAAAATGTTTGGTCTTTCTGTGAACTATACGTTCCATCTATAAAACGATTTTGCAACCGCGTCACCATCGTCCAGCTCGATAGATATGTATTACTGCTTTTCCCTGATACGGTTTTGGCTATTATGAGACAGTAATGTTTGTGCGCCAATGATAAATTCAAACAAAAAGCACGCATGATATAATGTGCAAAGCTTGGAACAGTGTTAGTTATCAGGATTTAGGTGACTGTCGCGTCAATTTATCGTGTTTGAAGCCACTTTTCAAACTGTGTAACATTCGAATTCTATTGTAACGTTCACTGCCAAATCCGAGGTGAAACTTCCACCAAGAGCTGAATCCAATCATGCAGCGTGGAGAGATGTGATACCACCGGGTAGTGCGCAAAAAGCGTTCGTAAAATTGTGCTTTTAAGGAGAGATCAAAACGCCAAACAACATAACTAGGGAGCTAAATAAAGATCGACAAATTTGAAAGTCCATAGGGTTTCAAACTCTTAAGAACATAATTCATTTTTGCTGCGGTTATGTTTTTTGATCACATGATGCCGTCTAACTGCCTCATTGAAAAAAAGGATAATTAGGAAGAAGTCCACGTATCAAAAGGAGCGTACAACCACTACAAATTCGGGCGATGAACTAGGCACCAGTTACAGCTTCACAAATTTGACTTGGAACCTTGTTAAAACCTGTCAATTGGTAAAAGTGTAACCTTGATAAAGCTAACTAGTGAAAGAGTATCATGAAAAAAGGTGTTGACGTAAACTATCGCAAAACAGTTTCGCTTACGATCCAGGGCTCATGGGAAAAAGGAATAAGCGGCATTATTCGGCTGGTGTTGTTGTGTCTTTATCTTTACTCCACAAACTCTCCTGGCTCTTCTATTCACCAGCACAACAAGAAATGTTGATAAACAAGGGCTTTCAGATATATCGCATACTTTTGCTTGTTTTGTTCAGTACTCAAATGAGGGATGACAGTTCGAGTGAAACCAAACCGTGCCAAATCTGGGCTACGTCTGATCGAAATAAATGCTCGTTACTACCACTCAACCAAGAATCCCATGAAGTATTTGGGTGACAAACTGAACGATAATTACGTAAAAATGTTCAGCTGATCAAATTGTCGAATTTTTTGGAAAGACTTGAATTATACGTAACTATTTTCTGTCGGCTTTTAGTTTGTGAGACAGTATGAAGTGCTGAAGGATGTTGACTGAATTAGGGCTGAAGAGTGAGTCGGGGGAAGAGGCCACAGTTGGATGTTCTTCCCCCACTTACGCTTACAAAAGTTAAACTATTCAGATGCTCAAACATTATTCAAAATAAAAAACATCGACTGACTGCAAGGACGTGTACCCTTTTAGGCTTTTTGGTGCGTTATCGAAAACACCCTCGCCTCTCAAGATCCACGGAAGAGGCCTGGCAAGACCAAACATACGCAATACAAGCAGACACTCAAAAGGGTGGATCAGTGTGTTCAGTGTTCTGTTTCGGCTGTCGATCGAGACAAAACGAATACCATCTAGCAGAGAAGGTTCACCAAACAGTTTCTATAATCCTAGCGAGTGTCTAGTTTTATTATGGGATTGGAGTTGAGCCTGCTGTAGTACTTACATAAGGAAATCGGGGTTCCTTTAGTTTGGCGAGAAGAAAAACGCTGGTATATTACCAAGCCCGGCATCGAAGAATTCCTTCCGGTAAAATCAACTCCCAGATCTATTTGGGCTCTTGCTTATCTACTAAATTTATACAAAGAGGCGTGAGTGACAGGGGCTTCAGAGGTGCGGGCACAAATAAAAAGGGGGAAAACCAGAGTGAAAAATTTCCGAAAATAACCTAAATACAGAACGGAGAAACCGGATCTGAGGTCCGTTTTAGAATTTTATCTGAACTATAGCTAAACTGGGGGATCTTTTTGTAGACTGCGTAAGAAAGTAGGGTTTGTCAGTTGTGACAGATCACATTCAGCTTATTCAAAGAAGCAAATTTTTTACATGTCCCTCCCAGTTATCAACAACCTCTTGACAATCGTTTTGTTGAACATGTATGGTGTTTTGCAAAGAAAACGACAGTTCTATTGAAGCCGTAATGCCTACCTAGGTTCCGGTTGGTGATTGGATGTGCAATCCAACAGAAATCCCACGCTTGGTATTACATTTATCGAGATCAAAACCGCAACCAGAAATACACACGCGCCCTTCTTGAATTCCTTTTTTTCCTAAACAACTCTAATTTGTAGCGTCGTCTCATAGTATCGCGTACGCACGCACCAACATACAAGTTTCTGTTCCATGTAACCGTTCTTTTACGGTAGTTGGCACTGATTAGTTGTCATTTGAGTTGAACCTCCTTGCGTCAACCGAGACTTCGTCCTCTAAATGAAGAAAATCAGGGCCGAAAAGCTGAGAAACTCTGTATATTTGTTTAATTTTTTTGGACCACTAGCAGCGCACATCTCAAATCCTCAGGGAGATTCAGATCTGTGCTCTCCCTGCCAGTTGTTGAAAACCAATCCGTTCGGAGGAACTGATCAGGATTGGAATTAACTCACATCTTGGACACGAAATTCAAACACTTGGTTACGTTTTGACTTAAGTCAGTGTGAATTGGATGATTCTGTCATTCCAGACAATTTAACATCCCACTGATGAATTTCGTTCACCAAGCTAGCTTGTGTGAACTAAATCATTGCCTCATTCGTTAGTTGACCGAGTTACACTTCGGTTCTTAGGGTTAGTTAATATTCTAGTGTAACGGTGATACTGCTGATGGGGTAGGCATGCGAGTAGTATGCCTTCTTTTAAATCCGCTGTGCGTCTTTTGAAAAGTGATATCTATTACGGAATTTGTGGAGCCACTTGGTAGAATTTGCTTGGATTTGAGAAGCAGTCAATAAATATCCAGGAAAGTCCAGAAATACGCGTTCAAAGAGATGATAGATATTCAATTTTTGTAAACCAGATGCATATGAGAGTTTTTCTTCCCTTTCCAATAGTCTGTAACTATGCAGTTGGCATTTTCTAATAAATAACTCCGCAGTGAAGACCTCTTTCCTTCCAGTAGTAGGTATGTGCGTTCTTTTGGGATGGATAAAGAACTCTAGCAAATTTCATCGTCTACGATGGCACAGTTATTTTGACGAATCTGATCAGAACACCACAGATATTTTCAGTAAATGGCGTGGGTTTTCTTAGTGATTTTGCGGTGTAAACAAATCCTGTACTGTTGTGCACTATTAGCTAAATCACTGTCGAATAATCGTGTGCTAAAAAGAAACAGCAGACCATATTTCGGGCAATGTACACTTGATAATTGGCCACAAGATGGCTACTGTTGACTGAGATAACGCCGGAAAAATTCTGCTAGGTGATGTATTGAAATCCATGCTTTTGTAGTGATGTGCAGAATTTTATAATGAAAATCAACAGCCCCTCCTTCGAAATTTTCAGTTGCGAGACATTGTTCAAGCGAATGTAAGCTTATTGGTTGTTAATCAGGTGGCTGTTGATCTATTCGCCGAGCTTGGCAAACGTTTCGTCACCATACGAGGAGACATTGTCAATGCGCAGTTGGGTGGGTGCTCGTACCGAGCATCATACGTTGGTCGTACGACAAGGTATTTGTCGGACGGAACACGAGAACACAATCTCGTATCTCAGAGTGTTAGTGGGAAGAAACCAGGCTCAAGCGCGATTGCATCACATTTGGCCGAAACCTGTCGTGTCATAGACAAGGAGCAAGCCTTCACCATCATATACCGGGTACCTCTGAACCGATCACGACTGGTACGATCCAAACTGATATCGATCGCAGGAGCGATTGGAATCCGACTGCTGGATCCACAACTTTGCATCCAAAAGAAACTTGTACGACCTCGGAACTTGAACTGGCCTACGAAACATCCGGTCCCACAAGTCTGTCTGAAATTGACGTCACTTACCTGATTCCGTGACCCATTGAACTCTAGCTCATCCAAACCCCCCCTCCTTTGATTTCCATTTCTCTAAAGTATATGTAGTCCCAATCTGAACCTTTTCCACGTGATCTCTGCTACTACAGAAAACAAGCTTTGTTCGCTACCTTCTTCGTTCTCATATTTATTGGACGTTTGATTTGGCCTAGTATGTAAGCACTCTGGGAGACTAAACAGCTTTTGCAAAATAAAACAAATCTATTTTTATTAGTTCATGGTTTCTCTAGAGTAGACCAAGTATACACTCAAGTGATCCAATAATAGGAGACGATTGTCGTGCATGTCCACGGGGATCCACTTCTGCTCGTGGGGCACTTGTACAGGAAGAACACTTGAGAATTGATGAGTCTTTTGAGGCTTGACATCGGTGAAGGGCGAATCAATCCCAGGAGAAGAACAATATGAGACAAGTCAAAGGCAGCAGTTACAATCTAAGTAAGTACGTAAGTAAGTAAGTAAGTAGGTAAGTAAGTAAGTAAGTAAGTAAGTGAGTGAGTGAATAAGTATCCCGTTACTACCCCACTCTATATCCTTTGAGTCTCTGTCTATGAATTTTTCCCCACGTCATGTTTTTTAAATTAACATGGCTGACAAAATTCACAAATATGTAGCTATGTAAGACTGGGGTGCGAAGGATTCCCCAACCGACTCGCAGTACTAAATGACAAACTAACAACATCCTCATATTTTACTGAATGGTTTTTCTTTTGTCCGATGAAGCCTCATCAGATCCTGGGACTTTCTTTCAATGAAAGCTAACACACCCAGCTTTGAAGCTACGCCATGTTCTAGACCACCTTGATTCCTTCATAATCGGGAACACACTTCTTTGATGGCCTGTAGGACGAAGATATTTCCACACAACACCGTTTTATTAAGAATTAGAATCTTGGAGCAAGTGCGTATACTAGAATCTAAAAAACGTTTGATGGCAATTACACGGAGTGCGCACATATATAGTCACAACTTGAGTTGGTATGACTAATTAATTTGTTGGCATTAGTGAATTCTCATTGTGCAAGGCGACACTTGAACAATGGAGATGCAATTCAATTAGCCCACAAAAACAACAGAATTGTGGCACGATTTCAAATGCGCTTGCTAAGATTCTCAAAGTATAAATTGCGAAGGTGTGCAGTGGCCATCGAAGGGAGAGAGAGATCCGTCCGCATAAAATAGTGCTTATTCCGAAGTGCCGCAAATCTTTTGATGTTATCTAGACAATACTGCTACAGTTGGATAGATTTTGAGACCAGATAAAAAATATCGGATACATGTGGTGCACACAGTAGAAGCATTAAAAAATCTTAGAGAGAATACCATCGTTCACAATGGTGATTTGCCGGCGGAGAGAAAATTGTAGACCGTGGGAAGGTGAAAGCACTACCGATGTAAACCTGGAGGATGGTTGAAGAGCACACAACGCTTGATCGACTTATTTCAAAATGCTTTCTTGTGTATTAATCTATTGTACCCATTAGTCGTTATGTCACCATCGTTGATTTCTTCTCATAAGTCTCTTATCCCACTTCAACCATATTCTTCACCATAGATGCGCTACCAGAGTCACACGTGAAGGCTTTGAAAAGAGATGGCATGATTTATGCTCTACTCACTCTCGTTTGAGCACAGTGCCTTCTCTCTGGACCCGAACTGAAGTGCGGAAGCACTGGAGTCGGGTCTTGCTATTGGCAGAGAATGTGCACAGTGAATAGTTTGGACCATGCCGGGATTAGAAACTTAGGCAAGGGTTTAACCAATACCCCATCGTCACAAACTTGACGCACCTGAATCATCGCGTTTAAACAGCCGAGCACTTATGTTGTTGAAGGATTAGATCAGCTTGTCCAACACTTTGAACACTGATTCAGTAACTGCCCTGTTTATACCGTTTGATTGGAACAGGCTCGCGATTTTGTGAGTGAGGTACTACTACGAAGGATGAGAAACTGCTGGATGATTTCTAACTAGTAGTATGTGGCTGCATGACTTTTGAAATTCGCACTTACCTCGATTATGGGATTATTATTACTTCTTCAGGGTGAGTGATCAATGCGTTCTTACAACAGGTAAACGTTGACCTAGGAAACGTTAGGCCTTTTCAGTAGTTTCAGTAAAACTAAAAGGGATTAAAACAGTCATGCATTTTGTTAGGAGCCGTTTGGAAGAAACGCAAAACTAGTTCCTGAAGGACTGAGTATCTCGAGTTCTCCACGATGGAAATGTACTAGTAGAACTCCACATTCTATCGATTGGCTATTCAAAGGTGTGTCGTCCTGAGAGATGGAATGTCCCAAAATATGTCGTGGCTTCAGAGGCAGTCACGATCAAGAAGATTACTTTAATATTGCTTCGTTACTTTTCCCTATCAAATGGAATGAATTGAAGAATCTGAGCTCTAGAGGCCATTCCGGTCACGTACTTGTAACCAGGAGATTGGGGAGTCATTTCGATAGTGAGCCACGAGTGAAAAGACACAGCACGACATTCACCTTGGGGTTTCATGAAATATTGCGTTATTACGGTCGAGTACTCATCAAACAGGTGGACAACAAATACCATCCACATTCATTCCCGGACCATAAGAGAATGATGGCGATCTCATCAACAGCTATCAGGACTAACAAGCAGACTCATGCCTTCTACTCCTTGGTTAACTGGCTGTCGGACAAAAGCACCCAACTAAAAACCCACTGGAGTGTGTAAAAAGGTATGATAAGCATCAAGAAGGATTTAGTCAGAAATATGTATTCACAAGAAAAGCTAGGAATAATTACGGTTGTTGATAAGTATTTTTGATGTAATCCCATGTGGACGATATTATTTGGTAAATAGTTCTGATGGAGTAGGAAGGCCCTCTGTGAAGAAAAGCGGGTTATACGAAACTGAGTTAACGCGATGACAGCAGAATACAAAATTTCCAAAATCCGAAATTCACAGATTGCTTATACAGAAAAGAGGTAAGCTGACGGTAAATATCTCTTCGTTCAGAATTACAACCACATGTTTTACACCTTGACAATCAGAGCCGAAAGAGTTAAAACGGGTGTCATATATTTTTGGCCACTTGTCAGATTTTGGTGGCGTGAACATATTTGGGAATTTTAAGTGTAGCATTCGCCCAACTTATGCGAAAAACCTAGAGGCACTGTACAGCTGTTTTATGCTTTTGCGAACTTTTTATCAGCGCATATCTCACAGAAATTCAAGAAGTTTCAAACCAGAAAGCTTTCAGCTAGTGGTATGAAAATCTAACAGTTCACCCACCGGTCTAACGGTGGATGCTATTGATGAGTCATGCAAGTAGTGTCTTCTCGTAAATCCGCCTCACGTCTCTTGAAAAGTGAGATCTTTTACGGAATCTTTGGAGGCGCTTTCGCTTACATTTGAGTAACAGTCAATGATTATGCAGGAAAGTTCAGGAAGACGCGTCCAGGTAGAAGAGCGATACTTAGTTTTGTAAAAAAAAGCGTATGAGAGTTTTACCCCCCTGTCCAGTGTTCTGTAACTAATCATTTGGTGTTTCTCCAGTAGACAAGTTCAGGAAACGCGTCCAGGTAGAAGAGCGATACTTAGTTTTGTAAAAAAAAGCGTATGAGAGTTTTACCCCCCTGTCCAGTGTTCTGTAACTAATCATTTGGTGTTTCTCCAGTAGACAACTCTGCAGCGAAGGCCTTCCCCTTTTCACTGGTGGTTGAGCAATGGCATTATCACCTTCTTGACTGTGTGCACTTCTGTCAACTGTTGTGGCTCGCCTACAAACCGGTAGTTTGACGACTGGTCAAGTACACGGCGAAACAGTTCACATACCAACAGTTCCTGTTTGTCATGCTCGTTCCTGCTATCTTGATGACCAACAGAAGTAAACGAATAAGAGACGGATACAATGGAGTCTTTTTTAGTTGGCTCTTTCTATAGTAAAGCCCGGGACGGCTCAGTTCTTAAGGCGCAAATTTACTGGTCGGAAGGGTTATGGCTAAAACCATAATCCTGTCATCTCTACTGTTCCTGTCTAGGCTTTGGCAACCTTCTTGAACTTTGTGTTTCGTTCAGATGGCGTGGTAACTAAACACCGGATGGGTGTTACAACTGAACGGTTATTCGATAATGATAATAATTCGTGTCATTATTGTTTTCGAAGTAAACTTCTCCCTTCGCATAAAGGTTAGTGAAACTTCAATGACCGCCTTCATCATCCACAGAACATTGCTTTTTCATATTTCCCAACATCTTCAATTCGGTAGGATATCAAAATGCTTTTTCTCATATCATGCCTTACAAAATTATGTCACAGAGCAGTGCTTGACACGAACAAAATTAATCATTTTATTATGTTTCTGGTTTCGGTTCAATTTCTATCTTGTGACATCTAAAATAACTCTTTTTCTCTTTGGTGCAATAAATTCACACACGCGTTTACGGAACGTGGTCCGCGTGTGTTGTGGTTGTGCGCGTGTATACCAAGGACTTTGGTCACGAAGGCTGGGATCAACGGAGAATGGGTTTTCTTTTGAAAGATAAGCGTAATCGGTTGCATAATCGGTTGTAGCAAAACAAAGCCGTGTAATTTGTTGCATACACTAGATTCCGTGCAATTTCAGTAGTGCCGCACCAGATAGTTAAATGTTTTACGAATAAAAATATTTGAGAGAGGGAGAGGAAACAAAGGGTGCTTTTTGAACTAATGTCATGTAAATACTAGATCAGCAGTGCTTCAGCTGATTAAATCGATTTTCCACGGGAGGGAAACCGTAGTGAACTCTGACTATCACACAGGGGATTTTATTGAACCGCGGAAAGAAACGGGGTAGACATCATCGCACATGCCCTAAGATTCCCGTACTAAGCCAAAAGTCAGTTAAACTACGATCAACTACCGGATTTGTCAGGGTTCGCAGGAGTGATTTCAATGGAAATCCTCCATATGTTCATTATAAGTAGCTGAATTTCTGATTGGTCCGACTCATCCTTTTTCTCACCTTGCACATAATTAGAATCAGATAGCTGAATTTCTGATTGGTCCGACTCATCCTTTTTCTCACCTTGCACATAATTAGAATCAGATTAATTTGGATATCTAGACATGTAACTCACAGAGGAAACCAATCCTTTGGTCACAACATGTTGAGTCAGGAGAACAAGACTTATCTATCACGAATGTAACGTACCTAAGTAACTCAACCAACCACACAACCTTAAATGGACGTAAAGATAAGCGGAACCTTGGAAGACAATACAGTGTTGCTTTCAAGGAAACCCCAAAGAGAGAGAAATACAGTTGCATACACTACTTTGGGACTCAAAGGTACTGTCGCTGTAGTCCTTTATTAAAAAACATGCCTCCTGAAAGCATAGGAAATGAAAATTGTGATTCAAACTGTTGAACAGGACCAATGAACCTTCGAAAAAGGACTGAGGGGTAATGGCTGTTCTGGGGAGGTTAAATAAGTGTTCACTTAAAGATCTCTGGACTCTGAATAAGATTTCACTTCTATGTTGTTTTAAGCTTTCTTTGAAATGTCATTTGCTCCAGAACGATGTTGCAAAGCCATGGACATAAAGCAGTTGTGTTTCCAGGGGACTTTTGTGTAGAAAAATGAGCAAAGAGTCCATTCGTGAATAATCTTGCAGGCTGTGATGTACGGAGTAAGGGTGTCAGTGATTACAATACAAAGCTTTGCATACTGATATAGTGCGACCAATGGACTCATGAACACAATTCAATTTACCACACCTATTCTCAGGGATCCATTAAATTGAGTGGAACAATAAGACCCCAGTTAACCGCTGAATACAGGATTTTGGGAAACAAACGTAACTAGTAGTGAAAGGAAGGCCTTCGCTGCGGAATTACTTATTAGAAAATGCCAAAAGACCAGTTACAGACTATTGGACACGGAGGAAAAATTCTAATTCGCATCTTATTTACAAAAACTGGTCATCCATCTTTTCCTGAACGCGTCTTCTTGAACTTTCCTGGATATTAATTGGCTCCAATCATTCAACGCTCAAATCCAAGCAAATGCTACAAAGCGACTCCACAAATTCCGCAACAGATCTCCTTTTTCAAGAGACGCAAAGCGAATTTACACGAACGAAACATACGACTCGCATGAGTCCTCATCAATAGTATCACCGTTACACTAGTAAGACTCATCTAAAATGTCGTGAATATGTAATATGCCACTTCAGACAAAACATTTCTGGGGATACTGCTGCCTGGATATTCTCTCGCTAGTATTTCGCAACATCTAGTCTGTGTTAAGCGGTAGGTTTCAAGTTGCACAGTAAGGTCTCCTCTGTTGTCTACTCCTGATAACTTGCATCAAGACCGTTAACTGAAGCAGTCAAGTCGGGCCATCGGTAAAGCAAAAGAAAAACGGCAAAATTAGCAGTCATTCTATAGAAATCAAGCAAGCAAGGTAAAAAAAACTTCGTTCCATTCATTTTGGATAGCTCATGAAGGTACCGGTTTTTGCACGACGTGAAGACTTCAATCTTTGGGCGATCGATGAAATTCTTCAGGAAAAGCGCGTCGGCTCAAGGCCATAAACGTGACTCAGAATTGGTTAGTAGGCAGTCACGTGAGCTGTGATTGGGCGTAGGCGTCAACTGTATTTGCGTGCCCGCATGCTTGCCTAATAAATTAGACGAAATGCTCATGACTCAAATCTTTGAGAGTGAATGTTCGAATCAACTGGAGCATGTCCCGTTTCACCGGCTATTACGTGACTAGTTGTTAATGGGGCTTTTTGTTCATTTTTCTTTGGGTCACATAACAGTCCTATCAAAGTTTGTTGCTCACTGTCACTTTCTTTTCATCTTTCTAAACAACTTGAATTTCAGACTTTCTCATCGGCGGCGCTTGTTTTCACTGTGCGGGCTGAGGCGAATCTTCAGCCCAGCAAGGAAATGCTGCTTCTTAAATAGTTCTCTGGCTTCGTAGAATAGTCTCGGGGCTTAATTGGGATCGCAAAAATGACATAATGCTTGGGAACATTGATCCATCTTTTCATTAGTCATGGCTCACATTCCACCGCGTTTATAGTTTTGGTTCTCATTTTTATGGCCTGAATCCTTCAATCGCGCCTTGGTACACTGCCTAAGACAAGAATAAAGGTGGGAGCTAAGAGACGAAATAAGTATGACCAAATTTACTTCCACAAAAATGCTCTGAATTTCTCAAGGGTTTCAAATATATTGATCTTAGTATGGTGATCTTTTGAAACTTGAAATGGAGGTTTCAGCATGCCACGAAAGTCAGTCTGCGCCGAATAGCCGCGAAACACAGTGAAGCTGTTTCTTCCTTGTTTAGATTTATCAGCATTGAGCATAAGAATCATACCTTAGAAGGTTCGAACCCATAACCTCCTAGTCATCGGCATCTAAACAGGATAAAGTGTCATTTTTTCATCTAAGTCAGGTAGCATACATTGACCAGCTTCTTGAAGAACGATTTCTCAGATGAAAAGCTTAGCTAGTAGCCTAGAGGATGCCGGATGGGTCTTTTTTGGGAGTTTCGAGCTATCCAGTGCATGTGTTTCTCAACTGGGGTAAACTTTCCCTTAAGATCAATATAATTCTATAGACATTCAGTGGCTGTATAATACAGAGACCAAACTGAACACGGAAACATGGACGAAGAAACGGCAGATCCATCGACAAAAAGCTGCTTAACCTGGATGATCCCATTGGCCTAAGGTTCCATTGACATAGCACTAAAAACATTTATTAGCGTTTGGTTACATATTCAAGTGAGCGGCATTAAAGCGCACAAAGTGTTCTCAGAGTTAAGATGTGAATGTTCATGAAAGTTTAATAAAACGCACTCCAAATGAGCATCATTCATTGATCAATAAGCAAAGTAATTTCGACCAATACACTCATTCGCAAATCACTTTAGTTTTCACGGTAGACTTAAGTGACTCTCTCGTTTAAGCAGGGCGAAAAATCGGTCGTGGGCTGTCGAAGAGTTTCCATCAAACCTCTGAGTAGTTTCCTTTATGAAAATATACTGCGATGGCTCGAATGTCTTACCAACCGAAGCATGAGGCGGCCTGTGTGCAGCACATTCAGTTGAAGAACATCATAAACGAGAGATTCAGTTGAGTCTCTCGTGAAAACCAAATTGATATGCAAATGAGTGTGTTTGTCGCAATCAGTTCAATTTGGGTTCAAGTAGAACATAAGGTTGACTGAAACTCGTAAATTCCGAATGACTAGCTTTCAACAGTATGCACTGTCCATAAATCATTCAGAAAGGTCGTTGCAATAAAGCCACCTTATCACATGGTTCTGAGCGGTCTTCAATCCAGCCTCAGTTTCTCCGGTTTCCGTAACGTCCTCCTGATCGAATCGTACCTTAATTTTTAATCGATATCCTGTATTCATTAAAGGTTTGGTGCCGTCATTAATTATTAGTGTGACAACCCGATTATTTTACTTTTGGTGTCCGGTCAACAAATCTGTGTTTTTACACCGGTATCTATTTGTAGGCGATATCTAGGTGTTGTTCGTCTTTTTCCGGCTTGAAATGTTGGTGCATCCAGTAAGATATCAAATAGGATCCTTTGCATTGCTGCTTCTTTACATCAGACACTTTTAAGCACAAAGCGAATCAATATACTTGTATACACTGCTGTTTCGAAATTAATTAGAAAAAAGTACACCTAAAAAGTACACATGCTTTCATTGACAAACACAGTCAATTTTTGGCGATAATAGTTAACACAACTGTACTCTCCTGAGGGATGACACGGAGACTACCTAATACTTTTGGCTGCCTTACTGTGGCTAGTTGCTAGGGTGGGGGGCGTAATGCATCTATCCGCTCTCGTTGATCTGTGATCACAACAATGATGCAAGCAAGCCGGGAGTAGGGGTCTCTCGCAAAAGCTGATCGTCCGTTTTGTAAAATACGCTTCCAAGCCTTTTGGGGTTGAGATTGTTGGTTATGAACAGCCACTTTTGACATCTACACAATTTTTTCGACTTGCTTCACTGCGTTACCGTGGCTCACATGGGATCTTCATGTGCCAGAACTTAGATGATTTTAGATGTCACAGATTCTCGAACTGCGATAACCAGATTTTCCATTCACAAAATAGTTCAGGATAGAGGAATACTTGGTCCGTCTATAGTTTGGTTCCGAGTCAACCTTCAATTTATGCCACAAAGTTTGTTTCTGTTGCAGCAGTGTACATTTGACAAGGTTTTGGTGCATGTTCCCTTTGTTTTTACCCAGATGGCTTGAGAAAATAAGCTGTTCATTAATGCGTTCTATCTTGATGTCATTTGCTCTAAAGTGAGTGTTTGTTTGGACGCTTTCCAGATGTTAGAAAAGACTTTAATCATAAAAATGCTGTTTTCGGACTAGATAATGTATTGTGCGATCTGTTTCAACGACCACAAAATAATTAACGGCTTCTGATGCATCCAGTTGTCACCTCGCGTGTAATCTAATCCCGATATTTAAGTCTTCGAATTAGTCTGAAGGCATTAAACGCCCCTGGGAACCTTATCACGTACCTGTTGGTATCGCAGCGTGCAATACAGAAGCTAAGATATAACGCTGCTGTGCTCTCAGGCGAACATCAAGGCCGAAATACCCTCACTACCAACGCATTCTCAAACCGTATCAGCCCGAGCAGTTTGGGAGTATTTAAATGAAGTAACATCACTTCTAGAGAGTTTGCAGCGTATTTTGTTATCTATTGAGCAATCTTCTCATTAATGTTCGAGGACATCGATGGTCTAAGGCGAAGCTCCGCCCCACTGGTAGCATAATTTTATTACAGAGGAATTCAAACTTGTCCATTATACTGTACTACTTAACACCCAAAACTGTAGTTATATTAATCCAGGTTGGTACCGATTCATGACAGTAAAACAGTACCATGGGCTGTGCTTCTTCGGTCAAGACCAAATTACGTGACGTGAACTGCATGAGTGAAGGATGTGCTGCAACTTCATCCTATCTTAGTGTGAGTCAGTCAGATTACTGATTTGACACTTGGATCATTTATTTATTAACTTATGAGTTTCCTGCTTGAATCACGTGAGTAGTTCAAGAGCGCGGTACAGCCAATATTCCTCAGCTAAGATGAAGGAACGGTACAGTGCTCTTCCCGACTTTTCATCATGGACTGTAGGAAAGTAGTTAAGAATTTCTTCAGAATGTACATGAAATGCATCGGACGGATAAAATTGGCTTGAACAACGACCCAGTAAGTGTGCAGCGAAGAACTAAGAAGGAACTTGCGATATACCAAAAATAGCTGCTCTTTCTGAGCATCAGACGTTTGTGCTAGACTCCCTCATGTTTTATCGAGCAGTGTTCTAATTGAAACGAACTGAATTTCTGATTGCTTTGCGAATTTATAAGGACAAGAACCATCCCAAATGATGCACCTCACCCAAGGTGTATATTTTGTTCTCGTTAGCTATAGGATAAACCCCAAAGCAGTTCGATGCATATGGTTAAGGAACTTAAAAGACGTATTTTGGCCCCGAAAACGATCTAACTCCAGTTAGTCGTGAAACAGACAGACTTTGACGTACTGTTAACCATTACTGTCTGTTTGCTCCATAGAGGACGATTGCTGGGGTGATCGCCAGTGGTCAACAGCAGTGCACTTACCCATTTTTTTAGGAAGCCGAAACGGATCCAATGAGCTGAGTATATTGAAGGCCTCCTCAAGTTATACGGGCGACAGCCTTATCAGCTTAGGTGGTGAGCTCCTAGACACAATGACATGTGATTGACATGCACGCACTCCACGTTTTGGTACAATTCAACAGACACTTGAGACCAAACAAGATTTGAGACAATGGCTGTTCTTAGTGGGTGTCCTCAGGTTAACATGCGAAGGCCACAGATGAGTAAAAGCATCGTAATGTGAGTTTTGGGTGCGCTGAGTCTAACTTAGGTTTTAGATTGCCAATATAGCACGGTTTGTGCTGGCACACCTTACAAACGGAAGGGACGCTGTTTCTGTTATTTTCTATGTGAATAGCCTGCATCCAAATCTGATTTTCCGGTTAACAGCTTTTAAACTATAGAATGCTTGTGTATGGTTGGCGATACGCGGATGTCTCGCACTGGGCTGGATTTGGTACAGGATCGAGAGGGGCAATAACGAATAAGATCGAAGGGTGAGCGTATGGAGGCCTGCGGCAGAGCACCAGCTGGTCTAGACATGATGGCATAACAGTGCGCTTCATATGTGGCCTGTGTTGCCGACTGCCTTACTTTCCGGTTGTTTTCGTATTCTTTTGTTCGTCTACGATCTTCCACCGTTTCTACGGTTTTTGTGCTCTGTTTACTCCGACAGATTTTATCCTCTCAATGGTTTGCTTCTCCGACGTGCTGATCTTTGTTGTTTAGAGTAGCACTATCTGGTCCGACTAAATGATTTTCTGATTTTGGATGTAAATGGATCTTTGATTCCGCTCACATCTGAGTTTACCGTCTCTTTGGAGTTCCTTTATCCTCAGAGCTTGACAGACAGGGCGGATCTCTATGTACTTATTCATTGCTTTATCGTTGGATTAACGTGACTCCACATATTTGCATTTCTTCTTGGTCCTTCATTGATCCACCCTTCATGTAAAGCGGTGAGTAAGGATTGATTCATGCTCCTAGCACCGAAGTTATGTTAATTTTTCTCGTAGTTTGTTGCTTTCCCGTTGGACAAACACAGTGCTTGTCCTCACATTGTATTCTGTAGATCACGTTGATCTTCACAGTTCCATCTGATTTCCCTTTTGGCTGTGATAGCTCTTGCCGCACTGTGTTCGTTGATCTGTGGGCCATAGTTTTATCATGTTGCACTGTTCTCACAGTCCTTTTGAAATATTTTTGTGGTATGGAAGTGCAGTACTTTGACGTATTCCTCGGAGTTCCCGAGTAGTATGTTGGGCATTTTATCAGCAATCTCGAAAAGAAGGTCCCTGTTGACCGTTTCCGTGGATCATTACGTATGACTGGAGTTCGTTGTTTTGCGGTGTATCTGAAAGTCACCTGAAGAGTGTTTATTTGAGAATATGTATGTATTATTATGGATGGTCGCTGCGGTGTATCCTCTTTCTGTACAACTGCGTTGGTTCATCCTTTGGTTGGATGACGGGGCATCTCGGGAGAGCCAGATTACTATCATTTACTCGTTTCATCTTAAATTTGATGCGATTAGTATAGCTGTTTATTAGTTAAATTGTTCGTTCTAGTTTACTCATTTGGGCATGACTGAAGTCTCATCACTGAATCGAATCTACTTTTTGCATTGTAATCTCGATGGTAAACCATGTAAGAAGGGAACCCACCGGCGCTCCCCTCAGTAGTTTATAATATTCACTGCTGAATTTACAGTATGCATGTATGCAAGTGGTTCTTGTTCTCGTGATGTTTACAATAAAACGTGTGCAGTAATAAATAAACGTGTGCAGAGTTGTAGCTTCTTGTGTGATGTAATCCCCTTAGAAGTATGACTAAAAGCACACATGCTTTAAATCAAGCGACTATCTCACCAATTTCCATTGGAAGACGAAACTCAGTGTTTTCTAGGGCAATATACAAGACATTTTTCTGCAGCGGTTCCAGCCAAGTTTAGTGTGCATTTGCTGCGTTTTTATTGATAAAACTTATCAACAAAGCCTATTCAGGTTGGAGTTCGGATCTCACTTGTTTGGAGTTTGCCTTCTTCGATTTCGTGCCTCTTCGTGAATCACGTGGTGTCACTTCGAAATTCATGCTTGGTTTCTTGCAACCTGTCTTCGGAGAGTTGACCAGTATACATCAACTTCTTAATGTCAGGTCAGCTAGTTCGGGACGAGCGATGGTTTTGCAGAAAATAAGTGGTTTCCCCACCGCTCGCAACATTAACCCACGTCATAGACGAGTCCCTCTGGAAGTGTTTACATCAAATCTAGTGTTACGTGACAGTGTAATTTTCCACAAGCCCGTTTTTGTGTGGCAGGCGGCCGAGAGGAATGCAAATTTTCTGGAATAAATCACTTAGAGTAACAAACGCAAGCGAATGAGTCCGAGCGAGTGTCTGTCACGGTTTTCAGATAATTGAAATCCTGTAAAGTTAGAATTGGCTTATGTTTATGTGTGCAATCAAGGAGAAAATTAAAAGCGTCATATATTCTTATTCGCACACGATTTCGGTTTTGACAGGAGACGCAGCTGAATAGAGCTGAATCTCACGTATATAATGGTCTACTTCGAATGAGGGTACTTGTTGAACTCTGTTCACGTTGAGTTCCGATAGAACACAAGATTGAGAGAAACTTGAATTCTATGCATATCTGATGAACTCTAAGAAGGGAAAACTGGTCACGAAAGGTGGGATAGTTTCAAGCGAACTTACGAGTAGTGTATTACGCCTAGATAGAGTCAGAAACGTTTATGCCGCGTAACCGGGTAACGAGCATATGGTGAGGATTCCTCTTTCGCCACATCTGTCAGTTTTTTTGGCTCTCCGGTTTCATAATCGAATTATGAATTCGTCGCTCCCATACCTTTTCTGTCACTGACGTGCAGCTTCTTCCGTTAACCTTGGTGAGTAATGTAAGCAACTCGCTCACAACGCTACTCACAGACCTAGTTATACTGCCCGATTAGTTGATGTGTGTTCACAATGGGAAGTTTCGAAACACAGGCGGGACTTTTGATTGGACTATGTCCTCTAGATTTCCCTGTTTAAAGATTTGCCCCAAAAAGGCCACCCAACCTACGAAATTCACTTTAAGTTGGTGTCTTCTAGTGTATTGATGTCATTCCCTCCGGAGGGATGACCACTTCAGTCAACCCGAAATTTACCATTACTGTTATGGTTACTAACGGGCGCAATAGCAATATAGAAGGCCTCTCTACGCCTCTATACTTATCGGAGTCGAGGACAGCCTTACCAGGCTTTCTCCGCTCTACGAATGACGTGACGGAATCTGCCAGATGAAATCAATAACCACACCCCTGGTAAAAGTACCTTTGTACATTCAAGTACTTCGATATATGGGTATATACTACCTTCGATAACCTCCCTTTTTGCAATCTTGGCTCGAGCGAATAAAATCGATGAGTGACATGCATATGGGTATCTATCTGGTGTGCACGTGAAACACAAATAAGATGAAAGAGAATAAATTAAGTACAGAACGATGTTTACTAATGTCCTCAACATTGTTTATGAACATTCTTGGCACAGGGTTACGCTGTTCGGTGGCTGTGGTTGACCCCCAGATGCAGACTCATGCCTAACTGTCATACTTAAAAGTTGAGTCTCTTCAGGGCAGGCTAAAGACGCCAGTTCAGTCAAAAGGCCAACAGAACTAAGCGAAATTCCAACCATGACTCGAACGTCAAATGGCTGCAAAGGATGCATGGAGCACTGTCACTGTTTTCTAGATTGCGTTGAGAAGGCGTATCCCTGTCAGTATGAAAAAGTTTACTGATATACTAAATTTCCATACACTTTCAGGTCTTCTGCTATACGACATTGGTTCATAAACGTTACATCCATCTAACCAGAAGCTAATTCTGTTTTGATCAATGTCTCTAAATGTCCGTTGAAGCTTGAATAGGAAGGCATCTCACCAACAGCAACAGCGAGAACAAGCCACCAGACGGGTAGTCCTGCCTTACACCAAGAATATCTCAGAACTCGCAACCAGATTATTGGGTCAAAAAGGAATCTTCGTGGCCCACAAACCGAATGCCACCCTGAGGAAATTAATCTCTAGACCGAAGGACAACCCGGACAAAACCAAACCAAGAAGAGTGACATACCAACTAAACTGCAACAACTGAAACAATTTCTACGTCGGACAAACTAGGAGGAGACTATGCACATGAATAAAATAAAGGAACGCGGCCGTCAGGAGGCATGACCCCCTGTCCTTGATATCCATACGCGAGGACCGAGAAGGCCACAAATTCAACTTGGAAAACGCAAAACTTCTGGCACACGGATTCACGAGACACGGAAGAGAGTTTCTGGAAGCATGGTGCTCCACGGATAATTCGATCAACCGGTGCATCGAAATGGACCCAATTTACGCACCCCTAGGTGCAAAAGACCAGCATCTCAACCGGAAAACTCAAGGAGGACCGAATATTGGACTCACAAACAACGAAACAAGGAACTCCTTGGAGGCAAATTAATAAGGGCCACAACCCGGGACTGGAAAGGACAAAGGTCATTCTAGCATCGACCAGATTACGACGGCAGGGGATGCCAAGCTCAAAGGTCACGTGGGCATCGGCGAATGGGGACACAGGGCAACGGAGTAACCAAGGGAATCAACCGGCCGAACAACTAATCGCGATCAATGGTCATCTTCTGCTAGCAACACGTATATTAACACACACACAGCGCTACCCAACGCACAACCAACAACCCACCGCTACGCACTACTACGCTCCACAATAACGCACTGATGATGTCACCTCGATTGGTGAGGAAACGTTTGCAAACAAATTGCC
>NW_008751721.1:1176786-1249009 GCF_000715545.1 Opisthorchis viverrini | reverse complement strand
AATTCAATGAGGGAGTGCGTCATTTGGGATTTCAGAATATTTAAAAGAGTAAGGCCATTAGAAGAGCGCCCAAGGTGCGATGATAAACCCTGCCCGACTCTGCCCAGCTCAGCGAACAAGCCAACGACCATCATCTACGATACCTGAGCTACCAACATTTTCCTCCATAGAGAAGCTAATTCTGTTTTGATCAATGTCTCTAAATGTCCGTTGAAGCTTCTTGGGCAGAAGATGTCTCGAGTAAATTTTCCTCACCACAATGTAAACATCACCGTCTCAAGGGCCGCTAAGATCACTAGAAATACAACAGGCAATTTAGTATCACCGTTCTCACGATTTATCGCTAACCACATAATCGATATTCCCAAACAGACAGGAAGTAGCTTGGTTGGACAAAGGGGAGAGTTTTGGAGTATTCGCATTGAAATTAACATAAATGCATCCATAGAATTGGAGTATGTGGAAAGTGAACTAATTCTAATGTGCATTCAATTTACCGCTCACTTCACCCTATCAGCGTGAATCAAGGAGTGTTAAAAATTTTGATAAGTAGAGCTGCTAAACTTTACTCAGAGCGTTCCCACAAGAGCGATGGAGTTGACTGCACTCAGACAGAAATGACAGCCGTGATCCATCCGTTGAAGACACAGTAGAATGTGAGACACCACCAGCCCAACTGGAAAGTTACAGACAGTTTAGACAACCGAACAGATTCCACATAGGCACGATACGTGTAGAAATGTGGGCCCGATCACATCTCACTTGAACGCATCCACGGCGTTTTGACTAGATAACACAATATAAATGCACTTGGTGCATCAAAGTCCATGTACAAACGGATTATCAAAACGGTTGTCCATGAGGTCTGGTGTAGGGATTGTAAAGCCACACATACAGAGGCTCAGTTAAAAGACAGTTACGCGTACGAATAGACGAACACAGGAAGTTCACAGTTCTTCCACCTCAGAATGCCACTGAGCCTAAAAACCTAGAAAAAACATAGCAGGTTTATTTCATACCTTGAAAATGGCGATTTTTTTATCGGACCAAAATACGCCGTGGCAAACTGCTGAGGTACGAAGAAGAAGGCTATGCGAAGACCGCAAAAGCTTGTCTTCGACCCGCGCGTGTCAGCCAAACTGAAAACGATCAAGCCAGCTCCAGAGGAACCAATATATCTGCCAATTGACTCCACTAGTCGGAGCAGCTGACAGAATGTTGGCCATTTCAATGTTACCGTGAGCCGCTCATAAGATTTTTATTATTATACTGATTGTGGAAACTGCTCAAGTTGACCAGAATTTCGGGCAACAAAACCTCACTGGAACACCTTTTGTTCCTTTTATTTAAGAAGACGGTTGTCTCGATATCCGCCGGGTCCAAGGCTTTTATATGATCAGCGGGGTATCAATTAACTTAATGTGGAAAAATCAGTGTTTCAGGCTACATTTTACCATGTGCTGAGTTGTATCGTCGGAAGAGAAAGTGTTTCTAGTGACCTCGTAATAGTAATAATAACTAGTAGTGGTCTGTCTTTTGACGCGTGATTGTTAGTTAGAGATAATCAGGCAGTGACTCACCAGAAATACAGCAGGGAGGGTGATTCGCCCTCGAAATGGGCTTCCAGGTAACTTTGAAGGTACCAATTCACACAGTTCCTAATTTTCTGGACACATTGCCTGCGTAAACTGTCATTTCGGAAGAAGTATAATATGTAGTATAATATAGTACAGTATAGTACAGCGTAGTATAGTATAGCATAGTGTGCTATATTATAGTGTACTATAGTGTACTATAATAGTGTACTATAATATATACTATATATACTATATATACTATAATATGGTACGGCATAATATAGCGTAGTATAGCATAGAATAGTATGGCATAGTGTGTTATAAAATAGCACAATACAGTATGATATTATGCAATATAGCGTAGTACAATATATTGCCGTGATCCACCTTCTAGTCCTCACGCATTCATCACTTGGAGCGATCCACCTAAAAGAACATCTGTAGGATGAAAAATGTCAGATCAATATTGAGCAGGTTTTACACGGCTTGAGGGAGCAATTTATGGGCACAAAACACCTCAGGCTCATTATCGATTCGCAGGCTCTCTGAGCCAAAGTTAACTCTTACCACTGGCAAGGTTCGTGATCAAAAATAATCCATAAACAACGACATTTTTGCCATGGGCTTCTTAAGGTTGGGTAATTTTAAGCTGTCTTTGCGTCTATCACGTTAGGAAACCTTTTCGTTTGACCTGTCTCTTAACTTAAGTCTAACGGACAGGTGGAAGTTATGTAGTAACAATAGTACAATCAAAACTAAAAAAATAGATATCTCATTCTAGGTATTCGGAGTCACTTTTATTCAGTTAGTATTTACTTACTCTCTTCTGTCCGTGTACGATCGAAAGCTTCATCAACTGGATAGCGTGATGCATGTTTCTCAGTGTTATCACCATTGATCATTCCGAGACTGATTGCATCTCCTGTTCACAGTGCTAGCAATTATTTTGGATTAAATAAAGATGGTTTTTTAGGCCACGTGTGTGATGCTGCAGCTAAAGACCTTAGATAAACATTGAAAAAACGGTTTTGATTGACCATTGTCTAACTACAGGTCACGTGGGATTGTCTGGAAATTACGATTTAACATGGGAAGTCACGACATAAGACAAAATGTCTTAGCTAACGGATACGACATTTTGGATTATATGTTATCATTCGAGGTATCAGAGTTCAGCCCGAATCGAGTTTGACCCAATTAGACATTACGTTCATGCCTAAAAGTTACTAGGTCACTGTGAGTAGTGTTAGAAACGAAGAATTTGTGCGGGATTGTAACAGTTCGAGCATCTTTAGCAAAGAATATACCCGTCAAATTGATACCAAGTAAAAAAGCAATTGGTTATTACTGAACTCTCAAGATACACTAACAAAGGCGAAGTATAGTATTGGTAAGCCGATCAAGGCGGGGGCAACAAAACCCCTGTGTACGCTATCTTTTCGTCATGATTTGACCCTTGAATGTGCACTAGTAGTCTATAGCTCAGCTTATTTGTTAGTCGCGGTTTATTGGTTCTGACAACAGCATTTGTACGACCTTGCATAAACGATTTTCAACCACTACTCAGACAAGTTAAAGAAATAAATAAGATTTCTTTGACCAAACACCCCAATAATGAGGTCGCTGAAAACTTCAACTGTGGATCTTGTGGTTGATCACGTAGGTTCTCGTTAATTCAAGTTTCGCTTGAACCTACACTGCGCACAATCTGCGAAACACATACCCGTTTAATTCCAGTGAGAAACTTCCCAGAATCAAGAATATCCTTACGGAACACGAGGTGGTCTTTTCGCGTCAAGTTCATCTAGGGAATACCGTAAACGAGAGGTTCACGTGAGATTCAATCTTGCTTCGCGTCATTGCCATCTTGAGTTAAAAATGTGTTTACTCCGCAAAAAGCGCCGGCGCTCCGATTTCGCACAATTGAAAACTATGGCGTGTCCCTGATGGACTAAAGCAATCGGGCAGTTGAGTTCAGAGTACCAATCCAAACCTTTCATCCCCATTTAAGCATCGCGGGGTCTCAACGATGCTGGGAAATTATTCCATCAGACATTTCCGCCAGAGGTAGCATTGCTTCGGTGGACAATTAAGTTTGGTGAGCTGCAAAAATATGAACGTAGATTTGGATGGTTTTTTGGTTTGAGCAAATACGCAACAAAATGCAACATTTTGGCGCAACAGGTTTTAAGTTACTCGTGAAAGTTTCGCATCTAAAAGCATTGTGCGGCAAATGAGCCTCAAAAGCGCCCAGTTTAAGTTCAAGAAGAACACGAGGTTGAGGGGATCTCGATGAGGGGCATAGTTGTTGAGCCCTGAGGAAAACGAAACAGATAGTGTATGGTCACGAGGTTTTCAACAAAGTTATAATTAGTGTTTCACTCAACCAGTGACCTATAGGGACGAAATTCCACCTTGCATTTGATAGGATTTTTGCATTCAACATAGTTACACGGCCTCATAGACAGTAGGTTGTACCCCACCTGTCTGAACCATTCATGCAGAACAGTGTGACCGCACAACATCTGTCTGATTGCTGAAAACAAAACCTAGTTAGACCAGAGCTGAAAACTCGTTCAGATTCTACGCTTGTACCAATGGATTTCTGCATTTCTGTCACCCTTCGCTCAACGAACCCTCAACCACTACAATGGAAACTTTGTGGCCGATGGTCACATCAAACTTCTCAATCCCGGTGGAGCTGAGGTTTTAGAATCCACCTACACTTCCTTTCCATGCACTGCAGCATTAGTCTCTAATCAAAGATGTCGAGTTTGCAGTAGCTAATTTGTTTAGACGGAAAGATTATTTTTCCCAAAATAGCTTGTACTGAAACGAACGTATCATTCCCCTTAGATTATGTGTGGTCAAGTTTCCTGGAAAAAAATCAAGGCATTCTGCACGGGATTTTAGACAACTCAAAGTAGCTGATTCTTTAGTGATCAGTGAATTGGAATACTTGCTTATGCAACGACTGACACCAGCTGGTTTATTCGGTGCGTGGCGCGCTGAATTCAAAGGAACTTCGTTGCAGGAGGGGAACAGTTGATTGTTTCAGGTAGGTTGGAAACTGTGTCAAAAGTCTGGAAAATGTCTCTCTTGGTGTTCGTAAGCTGGGCAGTACTTGTTCAAAATCTAACCTTCACTTTTACTTGGTTTAAATACACGCCAAACGTTTGCTAATCCTCCTGCACACATCTCTTAAAGGCCTACCGTATGTATGTGGTTGTTTCGAATGGTAATTTCAGTTCACATTGTACTCCGGCATTTTGCAATTTGTTCACAGTGGTGTTAGAAACAAAGTGAGATTGTGGAAGACTTTGAACTTTGAACATATCCGCACACGGCGAAGGTAGTCGGCTAATCACTCAAGCAACAGTAACTAATTGCCAGATAGATATCTTCAGCTAGATATTATTTTGGTCCTCGCCTGTGATTTCTAAAAGCATCGAATATTGAGTTTAACTACTACGGTACATGGTAGGTTGCTGAAAATTTTTAGACGGCCCACTGCCGGTCTTTTCAAGGAGTTACCGGTGGGCCATGATTGTCACGTTTTTATTAAGCCTTGTTTAATTGAACAACACACTGTAGACATCTGGTTGAATATACTGATTTAAAAATTACTTTGTCTTAACAAAGGACTCAAGTGAAGCTATTTTTTATTGTTTCGGATGAATATCCTGCTTAAAGGTTGCATCACTTTTCAGTTAGTAGGCATCTGAAACAAAGAAATATTCTTCTTTACAACTCATCATAAACGATGAGCTAGTCGAGTCTCCCATTGGCATCAGTTTGCAAATGCGGATTTTTTTATCAATGACTTGAGAATGGCTCCTCAGTTTCGTTCGCCCTTCCCATTTTCCGGTTTTCCGAAATCAAAAATAACATTGACTAGGTAGAGTCGAACGCACGACTGTCACTGCACGGTTACTTTGGCAAATGGTCTAGGCTTTTGCATTGTTCCATTGGAATCAACTCTCCGCTGCTCAGCTAATCAAAAAGGATCATACTGCTTATACCCACAATCAAGGCAACCTTTAAACTACAGTCACAACAAGCTGCCCATAACATCCACCAGCACGGCGAAAGTGCACAGAGGGACAGAGATTTGCAGTTACTGAAAATTCCTTCGAGGTAACGGATGAAACGTGTTCGCCATATCTAGCAGTTAAGTAACAAATTTCCTGAGGAGGGCAGATTGAGCTTTCTCAGGAGACTGTAGTTAAGATTACCTTACGGTTGTTGAACTAGTCCAACATGATCTGGACGTGTGTAAAGCTACCCCTTTGGGAGAAGATTTCATGATTGTGAACCCTCATGTCTACAACAGCCAAATACGTTTACTTTGGTGTCAAAGCACGAACTAGGCTCGACATTACTTGTGGAAGACTACTTACAAAGCCCCAAAGAGGAAGAAACCAGTGTTGGGCCATGATGAATTTTCTTTCACGCAGGGAGGATTGTCATATAGAGGGGATACACTCTGCCTACATAGTGTAGCAGACAAATATTGGACTTGCGAATCAGTTTTTGCTTGGTCAAAAGGAATTATAGGATCGAGAATGGTCTCAGTTGTTATGATAAGGCCTACACCATAGCTGACGGATAGGTCGATTAGAGAGAAGTTGACCGAGTTAGCGAAACTAAACTTATCAACTATTTGGGACAGTGAGAGAATGACAGAGTCAGCGAATTTCTGACAGCTTCTTAACACATCGATTTATTTTATCAAATTCCTGATTATAACTCGGAAATTTTGCTCTATCTGACCTTCCCAGAAACGCACCAGTGTTTGAGTCTTGTGGATCAGATCGAGGCCAACATCAAAACGAGGCCATGTTTTAAGAAAAACTGTTTGATAGAACGAGCATGAGTTCAGGAATTCCAGGTTACACTCAGTTTGACACTTCATTTGATAACTTGCAACTCGTCGGTTCTTTGACGGTTGTCTCTCCGAAGACTTATTTGGGTCCATTTGAATGTGTTTTACGAAAAACAAACTCTTGATCCTAGATTTTGACGAAATATCTAGTAATACATCCGATGAGTTTTTCACATTGATAAGCCAAAACGTAGAATTTGTTCGGGTTCATCCTTTGAAAAACGTGACTTAGGTGTGTCTTGCCAATGGCTTTGTGAGAATTTTTGAACTTTGCCATATGCCGGTCAAAACAAAAACTCCAGGAGTTAGGCAGCATCACTCAAGGCGCAAAGAAACTGCTCTGTCAACGTTGAGGCCTGTCAATGGACCACACCCATGTCATGTTGAGTTACCAACTCATGGTTACATTCTGCAGATAGGTGCATCAACAGTCATCAGAATACAGTCTTGACAATGCAAAAGCGCTAACCGTCTATGTGTGAGTCACACTGCTTTCCAGAAAACGGCTAGCCCCGAACCTGTGAGAAAAATTGCAGACCACGTGTTGGAAATCATAAGCCAGACACTGTGATTGGCACCACTTCGCGTCGGAACAAAGTGAAATTTCAAGTTCAAGATTTAAACGGTAGTAAAAATCGGCGATCGGATAACATGCGGGAACACCAACAAGGGTTAGAGTTTGGAAAAAATGTCTAATCAGATCATATTGTCACTACAGGAGAAAATTCATAGCTTTCGGGTTCACGATGATTCGTACGACGAATAAAACATGCCTGAGTCCCGCTAACGAGCTGCAAACTTTTGCGTTCACGGTTATATAGCGAGAAATCAAGGTAGCATATTGGTATTACGAAAGTACCCTTTGCAATATTTTTCACAAAGAGAACAAGTGCCTTTAGTTGATCGGTGGAAGTGTGCAAAAGAGAGATTGAGGACTCCTCGTCCAACATACTACTCTGGATTTCAGCTTTTAAACAAATCACTAACGACGCCTCTTCACACCTACGTTAAAAAGTAGTCAGATGAGATGCTATCTACCGGCCAAAGCCACAAGGTCGGATAGTCAATTAAATGATCAGCTTACACCCATTCACGTTTTCCTTAAGCCACACTCCATGAATTTGAAAAAGTGCGACTTCTACAGATGTGCGATGATGAGTCACATAGTGGTAGAAAATTCATAAGTAGTATGAGTGTAGTCCAAATTTCGTTGTGAAATGCTCTATCACACAGCTGAGAGAGTTCATTTTACGCCGCAGACCCAACTTTGAAATACAATCGCTTAGTGATTTCTTATTAACCATAAAGATTAAGTGGGCTGATGCTACTGGCATTGCTTAGACTTTCGAATGAACATTCCAGTAACTGACGGAACACATGCCACTGATAGACGCGCTGAGACTCGAATATGTCGGACAAAGCTGTTGTAAAAGTCACTACATGAGCCATAAAATTGAGTCCTTCAAGCAAGCAAAGTTTGACCGCACATAAACTTCGTCGAGTTTGGTTGAATTCCATGTATTACAAACACCAACGCTTTAGGATCTGTGCCTAGACTTTACGAAAAGACAACAGAATGGACATGTTTAGTTTGCCTTACTGGGAAGTTAGATGTTCGTTTGATGCAGTGTAATTTTGAAGTAAAAAGTCCACCTGCCCGTTGGACTGCATAATTGTCACTGAATTCTTCAAGTCGTCGAGTTGAATTCCATGTATTACAAACACCAACGCTTTAGGATCTGTGCCTAGACTTTACGAAAAGACAACAGAATGGACATGTTTAGTTTGCCTTACTGGGAAGTTAGATGTTCGTTTGATGCAGTGTAATTTTGAAGTAAAAAGTCCACCTGCCCGTTGGACTGCATAATTGTCACTGAATTCTTCAAGAGAACATGATTGCTTGTTATTGGCCCACGTTGTCTGATATGTTCTTCGAGTTATTCTTCCCGAGTATCCAAATGGGGCTGTTACCTGAAGATTACCTGAAGTATTTTCTCATGCGTTTAGTCGAAAGTTGCCCCCTGATTTGTGTATGAGCAAGGGATGCAGACAGGTCATTTGCCACTCTCACTCTGGTAAACGTTGAGTCCCTCCGCGCTGGCAGCTGATTCACGTGAAATGACCACTGCAGACTGAAATACAGTTTCATATTCTGTTGTGTTACCTACATCTAGTCGGCTCATCAGGTACACTTTGATTTGCTTTATTCTCGACAGACATTTTTCCTGTGGATAAACTGTCAAAATATCTGGGTAGCTAGAGCTAATCACCCAACCTGTCGGGCTTGCAGGGGCCGTTTTGGCCATCCAAACACTCAAAAGCTGAATTTGATCACTGCGAACTTCAAAGGGATGCAAATCTCTAGCGGTGAAAACATTAAAAACGATGGTTTCATTGTTACACAGGTATGTTGGCAAACTGATCCTCAGGCTTATCGTGTACTAACATTTGCTTTGTTTTCGCTGCCGACGGACTAAATTGTTTATCAAGGATCGACATAATTTATGACTGCGCTTGTGGCTTCCCTTCCCACTTGTTCCATAAAGTCAACTTCTCCGCTCACGACATTTGCATAATGTATACTTCCTTTGCGAGTGCGTCCAAGGTTTATGGCTTGGATATTTTTTGAACGTGCTAGAGGGATATTTGTGGTGCGAAATTGATTGCAGTCAGGAGGGTATAAAGAAATAGAAACGTAAAAGTTCCGGATCCGTTTAAATGTGCAGCGGGCAGTCGCCTCGAATTCCTGTGGTTGGTAGCTGCATGATATCCACACCGCTGATATGCAAACACTCTGTTGTAGTATCAATATGCTCTTCCTCAGCTCTTCACAACAGGCTGTTTCCGCTGTGTCCTTTAAATTTAAAGGACAAGACTTTCGCGGAGAGGCTCTACCTGCATTATACACTGAAGCGGCCCTTTTTCGCCTTGGAGTAGTTCTGCGGTTAACAAAACCCCTTGATTTTCTGGCACGCTATTCGCTGAGGAACCATTCAATATATTCCAGCATACCGATCGTGATGTCCACTTGAAAGCAACTGATTTATTGAAAATTTGCAACTGTTCCCGAAATGCGGTCCTAGTTCACCCACACTATCATCGCTGTATTAACACCAACATTCTGTGGGATAAGTTCACATGACTACTTGAAAAACTGGAAGTGATGTAAACTTGTAAACAATCAAATTACTCGTCCTGACATCTCATTAAGCATCTTACCATGTACAAGTGTCTCGACCCAGGTCGTAGTGAATTTACCGCAATAGTGGATGCTGAGAATCTCACGGCATTAGAATAAACAGCTCCCACGGAGTGTCAAAATCAACAAAACAGTAAGCTGCTTGTCGAGACATGACTTGTTAAATGTTAGACGTATTCCACCACCCTTTAACTTCACAGCTCATCTGTGGACTAATAGTTGGAAGTCAGAGCATTGATCACCGGCAGTGTTCACACGCGACCCGCTATCACAGCTTCGTCATACCCGATTCCCACATAGTTCTATTTTTTGTCCAGCTAAAAGTAGCGAGATTGTAACTATTTTCACAACAAAGGAACAACACTGAAAGCTGCTACCGAAATCAGGCGAACAAGCACAAGTGTCTCTAGGGTGAAACCAGCATCAAACAAGTTAAACAGTTTTGTGTGGCCCGATCCAATGTGATTTCAAAAATTTGAGGCCATTCTCACATGAGATTTGTCCTCAAGCATAAGCCAGTAGCAGTACATATGCACTCCGTTCCGGGATTGATGGAAAACTGGTTTCATAAATACCGCATCACAACTGTTGACTGGCAAACGTTTGTGTTCGTGGGGTTTCCAATATTATCAATGCTGTTTCGCTGAGTTTATGAACGTGTTGAAAAGTTGAGTTACAGTCACAGTTACACCTGGCTCATAGGAATTCGCAGTCCACGTTACTTCTTGATCCAATAGATTTCACACATTACCTGATTATTTGGTTTCAAATTAAGTGGTGGTTTTTACGTTGGGCCTTTGTCCATGTCATTCTACGATCTGCGTTTTTACTAGCATTCCTCCATCTGCCGGCATAGTTTTTGTCACGTGGTCTATTTCTTGTCGGACTATGGTGATTTGGAGTTATTCGGGATTCTAAGTTTTGGACAGGCATTTAGGATGATAAAATATTCTCAGCCGGTAATTCGTTAATCTCAAAGTCAGAGTGCCATGACAATATGCTTTCAAGTTTGAGCTCTATTAACGTGGATCCTACCCCACTTGAACTGTCTTGTTACTTCGTCGGGCTTACGTCTGCTCTTGTTTTTCAAGCTCGCCTTATACTCGTGGACAGCAAGTACAGCCAGTTAGGGAAGCATTCATATAATTCTATTCGAATTCCCTCGTAAATATCTTTTCATCATTGAACTGTCGTTTCAGAATTCCTACTTCATTATCTATGTCGAAGATAACTGAAGCGTGACACATATGTACGGTTATTGGACCTCGTGTGCCTTCACTCTGAATCAAGTCGATTTCATATCTTGAACGTTCACCTTATTGTTACAGCAGAAACTACTTGTTTTTCTCCTTTTACACAACCAACAGAAGTGCGTATTCCATAAGCGACTGGAACACATTCAAATCGCAGCTCTTCGCAGGGCGATCATTCAGTTTGTGTTCGGTAGACTGTCAGTCACAAATGGTAAAACAGTTCCGGGTTTTCCAGATGATCAGAAAGATCAATTCGATAAATCACGAAATCAGACTACTGTTCAACTTATACGTCACCGCCCGCAAGTCTGCCTATCACAAGGGTATGAACTTGAGGTGATAGTAATTCATCGTCGTTTGATTGAGATGTCCCATTTTGTGAAACTCTTCCATCTCAGAATTATCTGGTAGATTTTGACTTCCCGCTTATCTTTTTAACTGTTGCGATGACTCAGAAGTTAGATAACCGATAAAATTCAAATTAACGTAGAGGAAATATTGAATGTATGTTTATAGTTCACACAATTGTGACCAGGTATCACATAGTGTAGTGGTTAGGAGCATACTATTTGAAACAGAACCTCAGGTAGGGCAGCATTCTGACTGTAGTTGGTGAGTTCAAAACAGGAAGGACTGTCCAAGGAACTCGCCCAATGAAGCTGATTAATTTCCGTCCTAAGAAAATCTCCAATGTGTGTGAATGAGATCAATCGTTTCAAGATGATGATCAGTTATATCATTTATGACACCTTATCCTCAACTTCAACCTCCATGATAGCAAGAACAAACCTTCTGCCAAATAAAGGTTGCACGGTTGTGCTTGAAAATCAAGAGCGTAATGGTCACTTGTTTGTGACCAAAATAATCGGTCTGTCATCATGATCGTTTTGATAATCAAATAAGCTGAGTCTCAGGTATGTGTGGTGATAATAATTCTGAGAGTGTCAATAATTCCCTGCTTCTTGAAGCCGTGGGTCCTCTTACGGGGCTTTAATATTGTCATACTCACAGAGATTCACCCAAAGCTCAGCTGAGCCCAAAGGCTGACCAGGCAGTAATCTCTTTAGTAACTATATACACTATTCAGACAACTACTGATTTTCATGAGCTTAGGTGGGGTAAAATACAGTAACCGACCTAATGAAAAGAACGCTCAATAACTAGAATAACAGCTAGTTTGTAGGAGTGAACTCCCGTTGCGTAACGTAGGTCGATTAAGGGCTGTTTTAATTCACTAAAATTTGGCCCATAGTTACCTTCCTCAACTAAAAAACCCAAAAAATGGAAAAGAAAACTGAAAGCTTGTCTCAAAAGCAATGTACTTGCAGCTAGACTGCTTACACTCACTTGAACTCAAGGAATCTATCTCTGCACATCNATGCCCCGATAAAAACAAACCGGAGCTAAACTTTACCAACAGAATTGAACCCCCACGCGGTTTAAATGGTGATTGCTTCCTGAGAATAAAATTCCCTGAAATAACGACTAGTGAGACACGTGGAAGTGTCGTCTTTTGTGGGAGAAATCACACAAGTGGTCCTTCAAATTCTTGACTATCACAGCTAAACCGCACGTGGAGACTTCCACCTTGATACCATGATCAGAGAGTTGCTTTGGTTCACCTCCATTCTAGTAGAGTTGAATTTAATATAAGACTTCATTATAGCATTATCACGAATGATCTTTAGATTTACCTTGACATCATTTTATTAATGGCCTGTCAATAAAAGAACAAGGCGACTTGGTGAAACTTTCTAAGTTTACAGGTCTTACCAGTGCAGTATGGGCTGGCCGTTTGAGCACTGAAAGCAGGTTCTTAAACAGCATTTAACCTCACTACAATTATGGTTCGCATAACGGAGTTTGCAAAACTAATCAAAACGAATGGAACAGTCGATCTAATAAGAGAAGCTTCTCAAACTTCTTAGAATCCTGTGCTCATCAATTCATATGACAGTGTTTTCTCTCTTTCCCAAAGCATTTTATGTCACCAAACGTTAATTTATCGGTAAACATTCAGGTAGACAAATTTAAGGCCTAGCACGAAATAGTTGAGGTTTCTCCGATCTCTGAACATTTGTTTCATACAAACGTTTTGCTTATTGCTCCCTAAAGACCATCGGACAGCGCTGATGGAGACTAAGGGCCCTTTTTGGCTACCTTGATGTTCACCGGGTTGATAACTTCGACCTGATGGAATGAAAACTTTATGGAAGCCCAAAGAAGTCTGCAAAGGTAACCGATGGGTTTATTTGGCTCAACGATTCCCTCCTATTACTCTGGGTCTGAATTTGTTTGCGCTAATAGAACGAGACTACTTAAATTGGATAAGTAGGTTTGTGTATCTGGCATATGTGTTGCACAGGTTTTATCTTGGATACGGTCGACCAGCTGAACAACACAGGGCAGCGAACGACGAGGTTTAAGTACCCCAACGTAACATGGCTTTTTGGTATATCCGCTACAATATGTTTACGTTTGGAGTACTCTTCCAATAAACCTCACCTTGAACAAAACCCGCAGTGGGTAGTTTTTGCCAGATCCGCCTCTTCCACGAGAAAATCATCGCCCCTTGAATCACAAAACTTAATATTCAGCAGTTGTTGATCTCAGGCAAGTGTCGTGGGAATTTTTGGAAAAGCCGACTGAGAAAACCTCCGGCGGTAAAATACGTATAAACGCGAAGAAATTGGTATTGTTTGAGACGTGGTACTACCTTATGGGCTTGAGATACCTCTGCTATTGGGGCGCAAAATCGCTTAATGAAAGGTCCGTGTTTGGAACTTGAACTCAAAAAATCCTCACTGCTCAGGCAACTTGGCAATAGTTCATCCCACTTTCTTCCTTCGGGTGGCGGGGCAGCTTGGCACCTAACGGGCTTTGCGACCAAATGACTGTTTCATTAATTCCTCCTCCGCTGTACATAGAAGTGAGAAAAGGTAATCGGTTTCACACTCTCCTTTATTTCTTTTTTTATAGGACCAATATTTGCAGTTCAGATTACCAGTAGAACATTACAGCTGAAAAAATATACAAGACCAATCAAACTACTAACTAAGGCAACATTTGTTTAACATACATTTCGGTAGCTAAACTGAATTTCTGGACAAAAGACAGCTGTGAATGTTCACGGGGCACAACTATCATAGTAAGAGAAAAAGAGTACGTGGTCGTAAAGCTCGGGCACATGTACATTGGGAATTGTGCACACACGGGAAATAAGAAATGTTTTAATCTGCCACACAAAACCGCTGTCCAGTCTATCATTAGTGTCCCCATACCAAACGCTTTATAGTGGCATTTCCCTGGGTGGACTGATCCGTATGAATAGCGATCGTATACGTTCTGCAGAATGATTGTAGAGTTGGGAGAGAGAATGGGCGTTAGTTCGGGGAGGCCGCACTGAAAGAATCTAGCCACAATATTGCTTGGTCATGGTGAACACGTTTCCCATGAGCTGCGTTACATTATAGTGACAAAACTTTTCTACATGGCTGGCCAGTAGAACACCAATTTTCGTGGTGGTAAAGTTTGACAAAACAGTGTGCTTCGAAACCTCCTTAAAAAGTTTCGATTTGGCCATCCTTCGAAATTGGATTTCAAATTTCATGCATTTTGAAGTTTGATGAAAAAGGATAAGAACGACGGATTTTTATCCTAATCAGATGCTGTGGAATACTCAGTTTCCGTTCGTAAACTAAACGTGGATCGTTAGGAAATGATTTTTGGGACTTTCGAGCGGGAGTCGATCATTCCCTGTATTCCACTTAAGATCAAATTCTTCTTTCTGGTTATTATTCGTTCCAATTAAGTTCCTATTACTGTACCAAAAATAGAGGAACTCTTTAGAAGACAATTTTATGTGGCTCAAGGTAGTGTATATGATATCTCTGAGTACCCTAGGTCGAATGTACGCTTCTAGTTGCTTTTAGAATGAAACCTGGTTAGCCCAGAATACTGATACGTGGACCAGTACCTTGAATCCACAAGGTTCAGACACGTTCTTGCAAAGATTCACTCGCTAAACCTGCTATCTGTCAAGACGAGTTTGTGAAAATTTCCCCAACTTTACAGAGTTGAGTAATTTTAATGTCAGATTTGTTTGGTGCAGGTAATCCCAACACCACAATGCCACCTACCGCGACTGATTGGCTTGCTACCAAGTCTATACCATAAAACGTTTAGAGCATTTGTTTGACAATCCGTTTTTTTCGGCTGAGATCCAACAGTGGAAACTACTTTCACTTGTCAAAATCGTGGCTATTCTTAGTCAACTTCAGCGAATTTCCCGACAGACAGTTGTTGTGCGTGTGTTTAGAAATGGCACTTCAATCAGTAAGCGCCTGTGGTGATACAGATCGCAGTGGTTTGGTTATTTATGGAGCTGCAGTAAAAACAATGGAGTAAGTTGGAAGCTTGCGTACATCTGCCACATCCTAGTTGGTATCACTGGCGCTCGTCTCAAAAATCTAAGAAAACAACCGGACTAGCAGTCCACCAAACAAAAGGTAAACACAGTGCCACTAAGCAGAATGACCAGCCAAAAGCATTCAGACAGAGTTCGCCTCACTCAACCTTCAGTTACGTGGCTCACGCTATGTGAACGGTTTTTGGACCGCTTCTCAACGATCACTTTTATTTCAGCTGACCTTCTTTACTAGTATGTTGTGGTCACCTTGAGCTTTCGGCGAGTTTCCTTCAATCTTTTTTGACATTGCACGTCATCATCTCAAGGAGGACATATGTTACCCGAAAGGCCTGAGAGTTTCCGAATATGGGTGGTAAAACTGATTAGGGCCCCGTTTCTCGTTACCCAAGAGCTAATATCTGTCATAAATTACAGTAGGCTCAGTCCCATGACATTTCTTTTCTTGATGCGATGGGTGTGGTTCGATTTCGTGCTGTTAGTTGAATAGAGTGAGACACTTGAGTTCTACCTAGAAAACAGACAGCTGAGAATTACACCTGTCCATTAACTGTATCCACTTTCGTGTGTTTTGCTTACCAAGGCCGAAATTCTTGGAAAAACAATTGGAGATGATATGCTGTTTTAGATTATGTAGGTTGGTACGGCGTAAATTAGGCTATGGTTAGTGATGTAACGTCGCCTCGTGCCCTGATTCTAAGTTCTCTTAACTTGCAACTCCCGCTCATATGAGTAGAAACATGGGATGGATAACAGCTGTCCATTATATGCATATCTATAGTTTTTAGTTCGTTAGCTTTAGAAACTCTCTATGTGAGCTTTAATTTATCTATATGCTTTTATTAGTATTAGCCCAAATCATTTGCTTGTTTATCATTATTTATTTATTTATTTATTTGTTTATTTATTTTGATATTTTGAAGCAATATAAAGTTTACTGAAAGAATAATACTTGAAGGGTTTCAGGTAAGATAAAAGAATGCGTTATGTGTGTTACCTACTGGAAGTGTGTTGGACAAGTCAAATTCCAAAGAAATAACGTCATTTGTTTTGCCAATTTGTTTATGTTTGAACAAATGTGAGAAAAAAAAGAAAAAGGCGAAAAGACCCATGAATTGTTCGTTGGGACAGATTTCCTAGCCGAATAAAATCGACGTGAAATTGGTTTTCATTTGAGACACCTCGAGTGCCTGAAAATTTTTGGATCATTTTCTATCAAATCTATGAAACACTGGTCAAAAAGATTGATGAGTGCACCTTTGGGAGAAGGTGGGAGCTTTCAGGTAACAGATTGTCTCTAGCGCCTTGTCGTAGGACCGGAACCCACGTAAGAGGACCCGCAGAGGGTGCTTCAACGTTCATGCAACCAACAGGATGGTTTATTGCCTAGCCCTGTGAGACAGGATGTCAGGATTACTATGTAAGGTAGGAGGTGAAATTTTCACGTCTAATAAAAGCTGCCCATTGAAGCAATGCGCCCTTCGCCTATACAGTAGACTTTCTGGAAGCGCATCTGTAGTCCATCAGGCTGTATGCATCAAATGATGATGTAAAAATTGGGCGCGAAATCAGAATGAATTTTGTGACAGATATCAGAATAGGTAAAACTTCTAAAACGGTCTGTCTGAAGCTATCAGACAAAAACATACCAACATAGATTTCTCACCACTGATAAGACAAAAAATAGCACATGGGTACAAAGGGTCTAAAAATCAGCTGTCGGTTCTCGTCTAGTTGAAAAATCAACAGTCTCAGGTATTCAATCTGTCGTAACAAGTCAGCCCAACGGGACGATATTGATTGCAGCCGGTTATCTGGACATATGTCTCCCAAGTTTGAACACACAGCATTAACGAGACATCTTGTTACCCCGTGTAGTTGTCCTCTGTTTGAGAATTCCACTGTAATGTTTATGCGCTGCCTTACTGAGTATCTGAAGGCAAAGAGATCTCAAATTGCTCGTGGTATGATACCATTAGGAAATTTCCTTTTAACTGATAGTGGCGTCAGGAATCTCAACTGAAAGTTCGTTTTGCACGTGAAGCCCCTCCGTAGTGCAAAGCTGAAAAGCACTGTGACACAGCTTCAGCCTTATTGAGAATCATCAGCAGTATGTAGCCATCGACGGGCCAGTTAACCGCACTGCTGATCGACCGTCTGTTGTCGAAAGGTTAAGTATTCAAACTACTAGCCAGAAGTCTCGAATTCGATTAACCCTGGAGTTTTGTGATTTGAACAATGCCGACGTTTCCGAATGAGGTTGGAACAAGTCTACAGCTTTTTAACATAAGTTCAGTAGTTTACTTGCAGGATAAAACCATAAACGCACATTTGCCTTTAACCATTTCGAGTCTTTGGAAGATCTCAATTCAACGGTTTGTCCGTCTAATTAGCCGATTTAAGCCCGGCTGGTCGGCTGTAAATGCACTAAAATTCTAGCAAACAGGAGTGATTTTTCAAATTTTTGGCATTCACATTGCATCATTCAGCAACAGAGATATAACATTCAAGCCTATTGGATTTAACATTCAGATGGGCCCCTCTTCGACAATGCATTAAATAAAGAAAGTGGTGTGCACTCATCAAACAGGCCACAATCATTATTCTGATTTGGCTAGTTCCGTGCACAAGTAAATTTTTTGAATCTAGTTTATAACAGATCGGGGTAATTAAAGGTATAAAACGGCAGACGTGACAAAAGCGTGAAAAAATACCCAACAAAAATGAGAGAATCAACTAGAGTTCAGTTGACTTTTCTTGCAATAAAGCAAACTTGGTTATCAAAATGGTATATTTCTTTAGTTGTCTACAATTTGTTTTCCAAGCAAAACAATAGGTTGTCGGAACCTTGGAAATTGCATCTACTTGTTGGGCTCCAGCAAGGGCCAAAAATACTCATGGGTTGTCTAAGACTCACTAAAAGTTATCAACAGTGTGTTTCATTAGGAAAACACAACAGAACATTAGGATTCTTCCGCCAACTACTTCTTCCTGAATCCTAACTCGTGACTGGGTCACTGAGAGTGTTGAGTCATCCAGCCCTAATTTCATGTAAGCTTCTAGTTTGTCTACTAAAACGAACAGGCATACATAAGGGTTGGTCTAAAGCGGCCGAAAGTAAATCGTTCTAAGATGCACACCTAGGTATCGAAAGAATGGTGGGCGTGTACTATAGTTGTCCATCATCAACTGTGACCAGACGTTTGAGTAAATACATTTGTGTTGAAACCCCGGGCGACTATGGTGGTGCAGATTGATATCACGGTCTTTTTAACTTGATCTATCACGCAAACTAAAGAAGTTTTAGAAAGCCTTTTCGTTGTCATGGGTGTGGTTCACCTGCTTCCGATATAAATGTGTATGAGACATGGAGCTGTGGATTCTAGCAACTTTTTATCTACGTCTCACGGTAGTGTGCACTAATTCTATAGCCGTGACTGCTTTAGACCCCTAAATGTTCGACCCTCCGTACTGCAAACAGACCATCGGATTGATCCGCTCGTGGAGTTTAATGCAGTTGGTTCCCCTAAATTCCCTTTACCATGGCTATGCAGATATTTCATGGCAATGCAAACCGATGACGGCTCCAAATTGAGGTTTTAGATGAGCGTGCATGTGAGGTCACTTACATGACGCACAAACCCGCTCCTTTTATGCTTTTTTGTCTAAATGGAACGTCAGAAAGTGGCAATGCTAACCCTGATCTTGCATATTGGTTTCAGGAATTTTAAAACTTCAGGTCTTCCCCAGATCAACCCATCGGGAGAAAATAATTAGTATATTACGGCTGCGAGTTTTTTCTAAAGAAACAGTCTAATCTTGCTCAGATGTATCCGATTAGTTCCTCCGTACCAGGATCATCACCTGGGGGTGAACATTTACGGTCATGTTAAATATTCTATACGGTAGACCTTGCCACAGCATTTTCCCGCAACACAATCAACATTTCCTTAGCATCCCCTAAAGTGGTTTGGTCATTGATTGCATAGAAGAAACGAATAAACCAATTATTGAAATATATTATGCAATCGCAAAAAAGACTGACACGAATGAGTCTGGAAAGTAGAGTAAAGGACGAAAGCTAAAGTGATAGTTAGTGAGTTTTTGTTTGTTTTCATCTCAAACTACTCCTTCTATATAGTATATATATAGCACATATAGCATATTTCTTAAATTTGGACACAGATTTAATTATGGACCGAAAGTGTGCTCATTTCTGTGACCAAAATGGAGGGCTATGTTGAGAGTTACAAATATGGGCATCTTAAACTTTCAGAGCCTTATCTGTAGCCAGTGATAAAAGACTTTCACGCATACACAGAAAATGTTAAGAAAGCCAACGACAACCAAAATTTGTTTCCTTGTTCATAAATTGTGGAGTCTTTGGTAGCCACTCCCGCTTCCATAGGGTTTACTCACTTGGAGGAGACTACGAATTAGCAAGTTAGTAGGATGTACCACTGTAAAAGTTACGAGTTTGTACCCGGTAGGTAGCCTTATAAATGTCAAACACTGGGTTCCAGGGTTCATTTATCACAAATTCTCATCAGAAGTCAAGCAAATAAAAAAGCTTTCATCCTTTAGGCAAAGGACAAGTAGGTGAGCAATCACCTTTGTACATTTGGGTTTAGAAATGTTGCAATTTGCTTGTCATCTGAACTAATCAGTCGAGAACTGCAACGTTTGTTTTTATCAGCGGAATCAACAACTATAAGAAGAGAATCTGGATGATTTCCGGAGTTCACCTTTGATCTCGCTCATGAAAATTCATTTTTTGTCAAGGTCGAACGTATTTGATTGTCATGCTGTTTCTCTAAGCGTCTTTTTATATTTTAGGTGACAATTAGCTCATAGTCATGATGAGATCAGGTGGTTATGGAATAATACAAAATATGGCCTTGGACCAACCGTGATTTGTAATATCTCTTTCATTTTGACTGATTCTTTTAGCTTACTACTTGGGATCTTAAGTGCAAATTCGGAACACTTTATGTGTGATTTTCAACTTCCTGGATTTATAAACAGGTATTGTTCTTTACTACTGTGCTTATTTCGAAGAACTATACCTGCAAGTCATTTAACCTCCTATGGGAGAATGTGCTCGATACTCATCTATACTGATTTGTCAAAGGTTTCAAAATATGCTTTCATGAAATGCTTCCGTGTAACATGAAACTCAGGGTCCCGTGGCGCACGAACACCTGCACACAGAAAGTAGTCCTGTACAACACAATCCGAGAAATCGAGACAGTGATGAATCTGCTTGATCTCAGTATCTGTATACGGATCTGGTTAGAGGATCCGCTTGAACAAATCGACTACCAATGAGTTCTGTTCAGTTTCAGTCTATCCTCAAAAGTGAATAAATACCCAATAGCTGCCAGTGTTGGCCCCTCTCACTATCTGAAGCTCTCTGCATCCGACCTAGGTGGAGCCCAACACTGAAAGTGAACGTTTTGACGACAGGTTTATGCGCGAGGGGTTTTATTCCTCTTTCTGCACCCAACACGTGTGTGGTCAATTTTATTGGCTCCGACTTGGCACGCAGGATGGGACCCAGTGGTTTGAACACTTTGTTTATCGGCGGTACAGTCTGTTTACTTGGGTAGCCGATGCCCACCACATGCTGCAAAACTGATGCGTGTGCGCACACAATCTGGCGAACTTGCATAGACCAGTAGGCTTCCCCAGGAGTTAATTGATTTCGAAAAGGGAATATGCACACCTCCCGGGCGTTCGAGCCAAATATTTTATGGTCGGTGGCCACCCACTAACACCTACACGTAGCTCCAAGAGACGGGAAGCGTAGTGGTGAAAAGTTTGGCTGCGTGAGTGTGAAGACTAAATACTGAAATACACCCACACACACCTAGGCAAATTATCTTGCTCCGACTGGCGCTATAAGAGTGCCAGTTTCATAAACTGTCCTAGGTAGTTGAATAAACTGCCGACGTTGGATGTGATGTAGGAAAAAATTCAGACTCGTCTCTCTAAAACTCTCGGGTTACATGTGTACTGAGCAACATAATCGAAAAGAATGTGAAGGCTTTGAGAACTAAGTGAAGTTTTCTATAGAGGAGAATGTCGGTAGCTCAGGTAGCATAGATGGTCTTTGGCTTGTTCGCTGAGCTGGGCAATTTGGTTCCAAACGATTCACCACCAATCGAGGTGATATCATCAGTGCCTAGTTGTGCATAGCGCTACCACCACAACCACTAACCCACCGCTACGCAAAACTAGGCACTGATGATATCACCTCGATTGGTGATGAAACGTTTGCAACAAAATTGCCCAGCTCAGCGAACAAGCCAACGATCAACTAAGTGAAGTATGAAACCCGGACTGTATCCTGCAACTAAGATGAAGGGGGTTCGAGAAGCCCTACGAAGCTGTTTCCGTTTTTACTAAGAATTCTCGCCAGCATGCGTCTCCCGAATTTTAACAGTAATGAAAATTTCTACAAAGCTACGGTTAGCTGTGGACAGCAGTCGTATGTGTGAATTTCAGCTGGATGGGATGTAGTCCCAAGTATCCCTCAATTTTGCAAGTTACATCAAGTAACTTGAAGACGACAAGCTGTTCATGGGACGAAGTATACAGTATACCCGTGTATAGCCCAAGCAGGGTGATCTATTCTTGAGACTGGCCCAAGTTATGAAATCAGCAGCTAGCAAACCTCAAAGCCCTCATCACAGAATATGCCACCATCCCCTTAGAAGAAGAAAAAGTGGTCGTTCTTTTTGGGATTCACGGCTCACAAGCGTACAAAAATTTCAACAAACCCTTCTGCAATAAGATTGGACAAGGGGATGATTCTTTTTTAAAAGATTATTTTTGAGTTGGGTTGATCAGTGCGTGTAGTTGAAAAACGTCATATAGAATCACCTGCTAGAAGCCTGTACTTGGAAAAACGAGGCGATTTACTCAGCCAGTAAACTTAGTCGGATGAGCAGCTATCGCTTCCCTGGATGGAGACCCCGGGACTCAAATCACAACTGGTTAATGACAGTGGCAGAAATGGCCCAGTCGCGCAATCAGTAACGCTCGTGCATCAAAGCTGTTGCCTTCGCCTCCAAGGTTTTGTTGTATGCCCCACCCTCCTGTTTTCCGATGATTGAATTCGTGGCAGCTGAAAGCATTTCTAATGAAACCTATTTTACACGGTTTGTAGCTGATAAATTGAAAATTGGGTTGAATTACCTAGTTTATCGCGGCGTTTCCTGAAGTTGCCATGTGCTGTCAAAAATCTTAAATACCTTTGTACGACGCATAACTCCTGATTGATTCAGTTGAATTTATTCTTCCCATTGCTTCAGTATGCTTCAGTCACAGTGACTTATTTGCGCCTCAGTCTAATAGATCAATTGAGATAGCATGCGTTTATTGTTCTTCCAGGCGTCCTAACCTCTTCGAATATTTGACCACTCAACACGATAGCCACAGAAACATTCATTTTCTTCATAATATTTCATAATATTTCATAACAACAAGCATATTGCCTGAGAAGCAGGGAATCAAGGAAGTTGCTTTAATCATATGTTACACCTTTGAGGAAAGACAAACAAAGGCTTTTTGACCAGTATGGTCAGGTTACTCAGTCACCAGACAGTCATGCACGCACGCACGAACCTTCGCATACAAGCACACGCTCGAAGATGCGCGCAAACTATTTAGACAAGTCGCCAGACTAATTTCCGGTTTTAAAACGAAAGTCGTTTGGTGGACAGCGAAGTATGGATGTGCCGGCAACATTCTGTCTGATGTTTCCTGCTAAATAGGTGCTCGGGCATTTTTCAACTTCATGTTGCGTCTTGCAACACTCAACTTCATTCTAGAAACCGAACTCTGTAAAGGTTTTGACAGCACTTGTTTGGTTGATCGCCTGAATCACATCAACCGGAAGTGGGTGACTCGGCGTTGGCTACCAACATTTAGTGCTCATCAATCCTTCTGATTTGAGTGTTTCGACCCATCCCCGACTGGGTGTCTGGATGGTGAAGGGGTCCGGTAAATTGCGTATACTATTTGGTATACATGAGTAAAGTACTGAGAACAGAATATGCCGACGTCATTCAAGTGCAGCATTATGCTGATTTGTAAGCAGAAGGACGGTGATTATGTCAACGCCTAGTTTTGTGCTACGTGATGCTTGCAAAATTTTTCACTGAAACTCAGAATGCTGAGTAACGTCTTTCTACCTGAAGATTTAGTTGTCTGAGTTGTAAATAGCCGTAACCCGTTTCGTGATTGCGACACTTCATTCTGATACGTATTTTGATTGCTGTCGTTCAAACCCATCGGCGTCACAAAAACTACACATGAAAAATTTTCCCCATCACACTACACAAGTACTTCACCTTTCCGCCCACCTATGAACTCTTCTACCACTAAAAACAGAAAGTCAGTTTGAACGATCCAGTAGCTTTGAATATTTGAGCTCAAGCCTCCATTCAACTACTCCCGTCTGCTAGGTGACATGTTGCATTCGTTAGCGTGTTCAAACTATTTTTCGGGGGAATTTGTGAATCCCCAAAATCACTGTCTTGCATATTTCAAAGCCGCCTACGTCCCTCATTGGGGGTAATCCGCCGGATGGTTATAACTGAACCAAAGCCCTTAGAAAAGCTTAGTAACTCGAGTTCCTACATCCATTTTTTAGCAATTACAAACTGCCATACTCAAAGTGATGCCCCTGCCAACGGAGTTATCAGCTGGTGTTCCAGCATAAGGCCTTGCGGTTTGACGCAATAAGCGTTCGAACCAGAGCACCAAGATCAAATAAATATACAGTCTTTGGTGCAGCTTTATAGTCTGAGTACCATGAGACTTCTATCCTCGTCCTACAAGTTTGCCCAAGGTCTGTCTGAATCCCATTACGTTTCATATGATCAGTTAACGAAATGAAATGAGCGACCAGCTTTCCAACTTGTTGAAAAACGTTTTGGATTGTTTATGATATTAGGAGATGCGTTCATTCCTCACCTAGAATCTAGATTTTTCCATAATTTTAGCAAACTCGGAGGCAAAATACACTATGCACTTCCAAGGTGTTTGGATTGCCGTAAGTGTACATCAAGCTTGGATCGGCATACTCGGAGGCAAAAATACACTAGCACTTCCAAGGTGTTTGGATTGCCGTAAGTGTACATCAAGCTTGGATCGGCATACATGTTGGGTACATTTGTGCAGACCCTTCTTCCCTCGTTCTGCGATGTCTGCCATTCAGGAATTATCGTGTTAACCTCGTTTGAGCGGCACTACTAATAACATAACTTTGCCGTCTAGGTTACGAACATGCTTCAGCCCGGGTTTACTGACCAAATGGCATGTCAAAGTCATACATCAAGCGAACATTTAGTCCCAAAGTGAATGTCATCCCGGGAGTGGGACAACAACAACAACAATAACAACTGCCTTGTTCGAACAGAACTGTAGTCGTGCCAAGATGCCAGATGCACACCCGGATTTCGTCAAGCACACAGGATGACTTGTTTCCGTTTGTGTGTTGGCTTGCGCATCACCGCAGTGAATCATAAACAATACACTGGAGAAGCGAGTGATGGATAACCGACATACACGACCATACACGACACGTATTTCCTCCCGATGATGCAGAACTGGGTCACATTTGGCTGGCCAACTCTTGGTTCTCTCTTGGTGTCTAACGGGCTTCCTGAGGAAATGGAATTGATTAGAGTGGGTGACGGTAAAGCAGGTCAATCGTCCACTCCATCTAAAGCAATATGTCATGTCAGTCGGGTGCCGGCTGACAGCAGTCCGGTGGACTTGAGTCGGGGTTACTGTCATTTGTCAAAAAAACTTTTGTGCTGACAATCCATTGCGGTCCTTCCTCAAAATCAGATATATGCATCTAAAATCATTCAGAGTCCTAAACGGTCTCAAAGAGATTTATGATTTCTGAGGTCTAAGGAGACGACTAGTTCCCTGTCTACTAGAAAACAATTCATAGACCGGAACTTCAGTTGGAAAGCATATGCTCCATAACAATGCTGGCGTTATGTAGAATCAAATAAAATAGGGGTAATGCACTACTCATAAGGTCGCTGAAAATTCGTCGACAGCCCTCGACCGGTTTCGCCCTTCTTAAGACTCCTTAGTTGGGCGCAGTGCCTGAGTTTCCGTCAACCTTATGTTCTACTTGAAACCTAATTGAACGAAATTAACGAAATACACTCATTTGCAAACTAATTTGGTTTTTCGAGAGACGCACCTGGAACCCAGCTGAATCTCTCGGTTTTGATGCCTCCAGGCAACTGAATGTGCTGCACCAGGCCGCCTCATGTTTCAGTCACTCCGATATTCGAGATATCGCGATACATATATAATTCTGTGATGAACTACTCATAAGGTTGCTATCGAAGAAATTCAGTGGGTTCCAGGTGAGTCTCTCGAAAAACCAGATTCGTTCGAAAATGAGTGTATTTTGCCAAAATAAAGGTATTCTAAAGGCCTTGTAACATCGAACTGCTTTGTCAACTGTACGAAGACGGAACCTGAAGCAACGCAACACCTCTTCATTGTGAAACCGATGCCTTCAACATCCGGAGGATGATGCTTTTAAACATTTTAGATGAGTATCACTTGATTAGTACCTACCACATGGATTGCAAGGTCTGTCAGTCTCTTTGAATTCCGGTGTACTCTCTTTTGTACGTGTTACCCAAGTTGAGCAGATTGTGCAACAGGCCACAATAGATTAATTCCAGCAATCAGTTGGACCGCGTTGCGTTACGTGCTAAACCCCAAAGCCAGATCGTTCAAATGGAAGTTAATCAACAAATGCATTACTATGAATACAATAACCAAATGATAGAATTGTACAAAAATCAGATCGTGAGATTACGCCGGCTTCTATGCATCGGTTTAGGAACTGATGATTCCCAGCTGAGGAAATAAAAAGCAAACAGGATCACATTACATATAGGTAGCCTCGGATTTTTTACAGCCACAATAATCAAACTAAATGGAATGACGTTGAGTGAATGATAACAGAATTTTACTGATGCATCAATCACCAGTTTGTGTCACATGATTGTCTTCCATAAAAGAGAGTGGACAAAGGTATGCAACGGTTTCATTTGTCGGCATCGCGCGACTGGTGAGGTAATGATTCACCGTCACCAAGTAGTTCGGAGCAATTGCGAAAGGACCGTTCAGTGGATTGGAAATACATGGTACCAAGACAGACATTTCTTGCTTCAGGTAGGAACAACCATATTTTTCTCGTTACCAGCAAACCAAACAGCTTAAAATCGTTGGACGTAGTGGCCATTCATTTCAAGGTGTATACCATATCCGTTTTTCAGGTTGAATTTAAGCACAAAAACGCATCTCGTTATTTGAGGATATCCAAGCTCCTTGCAATTCATTAGACCATCACGGCTGACACACCGGATGTTACAATTAGTATTGTATGTCGGTATCCTGAGCCACAAGGAAAGTCTTGCTTAGGCTGAAAGACAAGGAGAAAGATAGTTATGAATATCCGTCGACTGGTTTTCCTCTCGACTATTGGAACGATTGTACCAGCAGCGGTCCAGAACCAATGAGGGTGGGGACTGCCTTTTGCATCTGGGTTTCTTGGTACAGGACCCACTGAATTATCAAAATATGTCTCTTTCAGGAGTGTTGAATGTTTGGATCACTCCAGTCTCATGGAAAAATTTGCAACTGGAAACTGGAAGATATCAATTAAGATTACACAGAAGCTGTCTTTTGAAAACAACGAAGATTTTGATTTCAACCGAACTTGTATAATAAACTAGTTGGCTCACACCAATATTCTAATTGGTTGGGAATTACAGGCACCTTGGTCTACCTTGGAAACATTCATCGTGTTTGGATGAAACACTCCGAGTCGATGGGGCCACGGTGGCTACGGTGTTGCGGCCGTTGTAGACACTGCAAAGATCACCTTCGTTTTCTGCGGTACATTTGTTTTCTTAAAATTCTTGCCTCATCTGAAATTTTTATTAAAACGCACCTGAGAACATGCGTGATACTTGCATCTAAAGTCAAAGATCACATTAACGTAGACGCAAAACCTCTTTAATTGGTGATCGGTTAAGTGTAACTGGGGTTAAATTACTTTAAAATACATCCGTACAAATCAGGCAATGGCCTCTGCTCAGCTACTAGAACAGCTGCAAAGGAGTAATTCTGCGGGTTTTTTCCTTCAGCCCACTGATTGTTATTGTATTTTTACATCATACAAACGTGAGTTCGACTTCGTCACCGGTTTAATCACGTGACATTCGCTTGTCCACGATTCATATCGATTCTTTCGCAATAAAGTAAATTTGTGACAAGGTGATATCTCGACAGCTTTGAGACTGTCAACTTTCATTATAGCAGGAAGCAAACTTCTTTTTGGGCTACATGTGCGAAACTTAATGCAATTTTCTCACCATTCATGGCATTTAGATTGAAATGTTTGACAGTCTTCTGCTGACTCTGTTCACTCCAATCCACCGGTATATTAAAAGCCTTTTAAACGTTTTTCTGGACGCAACAAAAGTAGACGCTTTTACGGACCAGTAAACGATACATCCAACTTAACCACTAAGGTAAGCGAAATCAGCTTTCCAGTTGACAAAAAACGAACCAAATTCTGCGCTTGTTTTCTGAAGAAAGGAATCAATTCCTTTATGTCCAGACAAAAGAACAGAGTCTTATCTGTCCATCAGTAAAGCCAGTAATTCAGGTTTTGTTGCAACGTGCGAACTCGCATCACGCGCAACTCTGATTTTTTGTTCCCGGAAAACTGCCCAGTTAAAAATCCAAGTATACCATAATCGACAGGGATCTCTCTAATCCGATGGCACCTAAAAATTATGACAAACCAGTGAATGTCAGTTTTCTATTGTAGGAAAGCCCTCGGAACTCTTACCCGCTGAAACAGACGCAGCATTTTTCTCGGCGTCACAGAAACTAACCGGTGTCCATGATACAGGAGATCCTTTTGTGTTGTGTGCAGGAACTGTGCAAGTTTTTATGATTACTAAGTGACGGAAACATTTCATAACGTACCCCTGCGAAATATATTGAGCCGTCACGATGGTCAAATCTCAAATGATTGGTTAGGTGATTGTTAGATGCGCTTTAATGAGAAGGCTGAATTGCCAGTTACCACAGTTCCACACACAGACTTGCTTCCTGCTCATAATATGTCCAAAGAGACCAGTAATAGCTGGAAAATCGTGCCACTGACAACAATACCAGCTCAGTTCAACGTGGGTTATTCAATATCCCTTTGTCCCCTTCATATATTTTTATTGGACTTTTCTCCTATCGGGTCCCTATTTGACCACTGAAATCTTGCTTTTGTGAGCACGGTTATCGATTTCAGGTGTAGCCAAAATAAATGAATTTCTTGCAGTGAAATGTTAGTACAGCGATGACTTACGTCACCCCGCCTCCACAGTGCGCACGCTAAGACACGGAGGAACTTCTATTCTACTAGTGTGCTGAGTAGATCCATTTCCCAAGCCCTACAATGTCTTGCGTTGGGCGTCGTATTAACAAAAGCCAATGGGAATTCAAATAATATATCCATGTAGAACCGTCAGATACGGACGCGTTTCGTGGTACATCAGGTTGGCACTGACCCCTTTTAGAAAGGCTGTTGTCAAGGCAGGGTGGTTTCACAAAAGACGTAAATAGATGCAAAACAAACCCACTGGTAAAGCACAATTCACGTTACAACGCCCCCCCCCCATTTTTCACCTCTACTCCTGCGTGTTGGCTTAAATTTAAACAGCGCTTTTGGTCAGGTGGGCAGCGCAGCTATGCTTTTTTCTCACTGTACCTGTTAAAATCTCTTATCTTGAGAGTTGCTCTTTGAACAAACGATCCATACTAGTGATGCATTCTTGTTTCCAAATTCGTTTGATGATCAAGCCTAGTGTGCGATTTGCACATTAAGGGGCTGAAAAAGTGTATGATCCTAAGATTAAAGAAGAATTTTGAAGTCTGTCTTCATGATATCAGAAATAAGGTATATCAAACGAAAATTGAGAACGGTCTCGGCTTTGACTTCGCCTCGCTCGAAGCACACATTTCGAATAGAACTTCAGGCACCTAAGTGAATAGTCATCAAATAGCGGTAAAAAATCATCGGAAGTTACAAAACAATGCTCATTCAACAATGCTTGTTGAGTGAGCAGCATAACCCAATCGTGCTGCTTTCCCAATATAAACTTTCTCCAGGTTTCGCGTGAACTCTTGAAGAATTTTCAGCAACCTTATGGGTAATAGACTACGTCTTTATGTGTTTCGTGATCTTTCGAATAAATCGTTCCAACTGAAACATGATATGGTCTTGTGCAGCACATTCAGCTGCTTAAAAATATCATAAACAAGAGATTTACCTGGTTTCCAGGTGTTATGCGGGATAGGTATGTTTGTTCATAGCCACACCACTCTCGTTTGTTTGCAAATGAATGTAGTTTGCTAAGTTCGTGCAATTTGGGTTCAGGACGTTGACGAAAACCCGGGGAATGTGCCTACCTGACGATCCCAATGAAGTATGAAGCAAGTCGTGGGCTGTCGAAGACTTCTCAACAACGTAATGAGGAGTGCTTTACGTGTGAACAGGAGTGTTTTCGGATGTGCAAGGGTAAGATTAAAGTTGTCATACAAGCGGACATAGATCACTTCCAGCTTAGATAAAATTTCATTATATTTCCGGATTTCGGATAGCTCGTTGCAAGTGGTCATTTGAAACACTTCAACTGACACTTCTGTGCTTTTTTAGGTGGCTCATTGTTGAAGTGTTGTTCCAACAAGGCCTTCCGAAGTACAGCAATCTAATCTGTCCACATAACCGAAGGCAAATGGTCACTAATCGCTGATGTACCCAGACGCAAAGCACACTTTCATTTTCTATACCCCGCACATGTAAACAACACGTCAATTCACCCTGTCTTTTGTCATAATCCTATTTAAGGCGCCAGTCATATGTTTATTTATTATCCGTCTCCCGAATTACACCCAAGAGAAATTCAGTATAAGTTCTCTTGGTCAGTGCAGTTGCTTGGCAAACAATTATAGTTAACCGATTTACACAGTGTATGGATTAAACTTCTGTGAAAGTCGAAGTACCGAGAGACTGGTCTTGTTGAAGTGAAGTCCTGCAGTCCCGATGAGGTGAATTCAACATTAAGAAAACTATTCACAAGTTCACTGGAATCTCTTCGACAGCCCACGACCGGCTTCGCCCTTCTCGAGGCTCCTCAGATAGGCACAGTCTCTGAGTTTCCGTCAACCTTATGTTCTACTTGAACTCGAATTGGACTGTTTTCGAGAAATACACTTATTTGCGATATATCGAATATCGTGCCAACTGAAACATGAGGCGGCCTGTGTGCAGCACATTCAGTTTTACAATATCATAAACGAGAGATTCAGTTGAGTCCCTTGTGAAAACCAAATTGAGTTGCAAATGTTTTTCTCGATAACCTTAACCTGTTTAGTGAGAACATAATGAAGACAAAATTTAGTCAAGTCGGTGGCCGCCTGAGTAGCTTCCAAAAGATAGAGTTACCTGTATTTGACTGAGAAAAGGGGGTGTTGCATCCTGTGTTCACTAGGAAAGCTATAAACCACGCTAAACCTCTGCCCTGAGTATTAAAGATAATCGAAAAGATTTAAGAAGCTACCGAAGAACGAAAATAAAACCTTCGTTTTAATCAGCCAAACCATTTGAACATTCTTAAAAGTTTTGGTTTACCTTGGAATGGTGTAGTGTAAAATTTTTCGGAAAAGTTGGTATTAAAACCTTTGGTTTGCCAATATGGTATCTATTTGTGCCCGCTCATCTTACAATTAGAAAATCAAAATAAAAGTACTTTCTGGCTAAATTCCTGCTCATGAAGAGTTGGTCTGTGTTGTATACTTATATGTTTATTGCTTGCGCATTGTTACTTCTTTTTTCTGACCGCTATTCAACTGATGAATATCAGTGATAAATCAGAGTTTGGCAGTCTCATCGGCACGATCTTGCACGCTGGTAATAAAGCCACCAGAGAACTCCGAAAATCGATGAAGTTCTGTAGGGCGAGAGAATCAAGGGCCTTTCCTCTAATTTTGTCCACCTGTTAGGCTGATAACAACGATTTCTCGGACGAGTAGCTTATTTGTAACCCATTAAAAACATTTGCATATCATTTAGAGTTTGAAAGTATGCTGACTAAAAGTTTTATTTGTTGTAGACAGTCGGCTATTACACTGTATTATAATTATATTTCGGAATAAATAATAGGTTAAACATTTCTTAATCTTGCCCTCATTTGTGACTCATATTTTAACAGCCAATGCACATAGGTTGTCAACTCTCCTTATCTGCAAATAGTACGAGGGAGTACTGAATTGTTCTAGGTGAGCATTCATCCACCGCCACGTTAATCGAAAATTACAACCCCAGCTATAAGATATAAGTCGAATGGGTGTTATATGGGCTTATGCTCCCCGGACTTAGGCTGATGGTCAATATGCCTTGCCCACATATAAGCCACAGGTTGTTTCGTGTCTAGGCACAATACGGTATCACCGATGAGAATTGGTCAGACTTGTTTGCTTGTCCGTTTTCTGTCTAAGAGAAAACAGTTGCTTTACCGAGTCAGTGAGGACGAATCAGCTCCAATTGCTAAAGGTAATGGAGAAAATGGATCCATTCGGCTGGTGAAAATTTCGTACGTCCCTCAATTTGAGCCAAACAGGTGTAGCCTTGTTTCCGGACTCGCGGACAAAGAGTTTCAGAGCTGCATCGTGGACCATCCATTGAACTGGGGATAAAAATGCTGTAGATATCTATCTGGACTGAACAGGTCAAATGCAAGACGCATTGTCCTCTCTCTCCGATTTGCGAGTTAAGGCTTCTGTTCCTAAAGCAACTATCTGATTTGCAATGAAAATTTCACCCTCTCTTGATTAGGGTACGAAAATCAGAACTATGAACACCATTTGCAGCTGAAAAAATTGAAACATTAAAGAAACTATATCTGCTTTGAATTAGAGATTGAGAAGATACACAAAATACCGACACGGCCGAATCTGTGATCCACACAACTGACGTATTCTTCCATAATAGGAGATGATTCGTCACCTCCCAAGCCATATGTACTGCACCAACCGTATGCTAAGCGGGGAGGAAGAGAGGCACCGCTACAGTGACTGAGGTGAAAATAACAGCGAAGATAAGTGACGAATAAAGTCTGACGGACTTGAACCGCAAATGGCAGCGTCGCACAACTAAGGGTCGTTTCAACGAGCCCCATGCTTTTAAGAGCGTAAGTGGGTCAAATGAATGAGCGAATCATTCACTCATCCTAGAAGTTTTATGCTGCGTAGCCATATCGTTGCATCACTAAAAACATTCTCTGGTCAATCACTCTTTTATGTTGTATTCTGGTGATACGGTGGGGCAAACATTTGTTGCGTGTACCTCCCAGATTTGATCCAGGAACTTAAAAGAGGGGGCGTTTCTACTGTAACAGGTAAATGAAATGGTAAAATCTGCTCAGGAAATTTTTTTCATTGGCTATGAAGCACGTTTACGGGGTTTTCTGTGACACGTGATAAACTGTACGTGGAAGGCCACTACTCTTTTGCGAGAAGAGTTGGTCTTTTCCGTTTTGAACAAACCCCATCTGTCCTGACAATTATTCTGGTTATATCAAACATCACGCGGTGGTACGTAGGGTTGACTCCGGACGGGAAACATGCCGGGTGATGGTGTTACTACCGGTTCACCACCTATGAGAATTCACTCTTTAGAGTTCATGATTGAAAGTGGCATCGGTGCCGACGCATTTGCCAAATACTTTGATTTGCCTGTTACTAAAGTGCATTCCCAACCTGCTTGTGAACGACTTGTGAGCAACTTTGGATGACCACATTTCGTTCGATTATTGTCTGACTGCTAACGTGTCACCAATGATCTTTCCGTGAAGAATGTATGTGTTCAGTTACACCATTGAAACCATCTTCGCGAGGAGTCTCTTAGACGCCTCAACCAGTGGGCTAACTGGTCAACTGTTGACGTTTTATGACAACATTTGTGCTATCTCATCATCATCAAATGAGTGATCGTCGAATATGGGCGTTACAAACAGACTTAATTCTGAAGAGGAACACCGATTTATGATGAGCTTCCGATGTAGTCGAGTTAAGAACTGACAAGAAGAATAGAGGTAACTCTCACCACTGGGCAAAATTCACTCAGCCAGTGACTGATGGAGCACGTAGACAACAGGTGAGACTATAAAAAGCGACTTACATGACCTTGGGTATTTAACTATCCCGGTGACGAAGACGCGATGTTGAGCAGTACAATCTGTCATACCATTAGCTCAAACATCATTTCTTTTTTTGGACACCTACTTGTGAAAGTATTATTCCCATTCAAATAATAAAATGTCGTCTAGGCTTTTCTATTGATTTTTTATCAGTTGCAATAATTGCTAGGATAACTCTTTTAATCTTGTTTCGTAACTTCATTATGCAGGTTACATCATATGCTACTGTGATACGGTGGAGTGTCAGGCTGCTGGAATGCATGAGTGCAAGGCGGAGTTCTACTGTTACACCGTGTTTAAAATCAGTTCCACAGTAAATGAGGGATCTCGAATAGGGGACGATTCACCAGCAGCAGTGGCCACACATGAACTGACCCAAACTGTCGCGGGTCGTGGTTGTGTGACCAATGACTACATGGATATGTGCGCCCGTCCACCCTACAGGACTCATTCCAACCCTGCAATGCTGATGACCAAGTGCTGTAGAGATGCATGGTGCAACGCAGACAAGGTGAGTCATCAACATGTGGTCAGCGGCATAGCGTCGGACACGTTTGGCCTCAAAGAACTGGTTTGTTCTGACAGAATGAAATACCAGAGGTCACCCTGAAGACTAAATTTTTAATGCCCCATTCTCAAACGTCTCATTCTGAACCAAACTGAAAAGCCATCTGTCTACGTTCAAAGCCATCAGCAAAGAAAAATTGAAGAAAAGCTGTTCATGAAGCGCTGTGTCAAAATGTTCATCTGCATATAGTAAGGAGAATTTTGTCCAAACACCTACAGAGTAGGGGATGTGGGGCTGCACACAATCAAAGTGAACTAGCACTTGAGAAAGCCGTATTTACTCGCCCAGGCTTAAGCAGGCGAATAACTAAATGAATAGAATCCACTCATCGTTGCCAGTAACGCTGGAATTCAAAGTCTGAAAGACCCACTGGTTAACGGGACATGTAGCACAACTGAATGTGACAAGAAGCGAACGCGTACACCAAGTTGACTGTAAAAAATTTCGCAAGAAATTTCGTAGATTACTTCATTCAAAAATGTTTTTGGAGTCTAAACTTTAACTTATTTTCTAAGGTGTACCAACCTAAGAGCACTTCAATCCACAACACACCGACGATATCATTACGATGAGGTCATGACAAAACGTTTGCAACTAAATTGCGCGGCTCACTGGACAAACCAGCGAACATCATTAGAACTTGCGCTACCGATTCTCTCTTCACTTGCAAGCCAAGCAAATATCGATCCGCGTGAAGCAGTAAACCCATCAGCTACGGATGTAGATGCTATCTAAGGAAACGAAATTACCTGACCAAAGTGTGATTACAAATACAGTACATTCTTGGAAAACAAAAATGCCAGGAAAACTATACAGCAAACCAGGTTTAGTTGATAAACTTGTGGAAAAATAAGGTTAGTGAATAAGATACGTTGCTAGCCCGATTTTCCAGTGGTCCAATAAGAAGTCCATTGTCAGCTTACCAAAGTTGGTTGAAAACATGTTTGGAAGATCTGACCTACACATGTGGAATTCGCTAGCCAGAATGCCATTCGGTCTTACTAGAAAAGATTGCCAGGCTACCATTTTTCCTTATATATGTGTTGTTTGAATAGCTTGGTTGGCAGTGGTCATAGATTTGTAACATAAGGATATAATTACTTTCGTGATGTGCTCCAATAATCTTCTACCAATGGGTGGGTTTCACAATGGGACACCTTCTACGTTCCGAAGAACGTAGTGGAGAGTGTAACGAATCACTTCATAATCGCATATTTGTCCGATTACTGACTCGGCCGAACTAGACCGTCAACAACCGAGACTGAATCATAGGCAAAGGAAAAAAACAGTATACTCTAATGACTGAATTCCAAATGTCTAACTGTGGTATCTTTTCGGAGACAAAACGCCACTTTTTCTCCTAGAATTATGTCGTATCAAGATTCGGCTACCATAGGTACACAAAGTCAATCCGGTGATATATGGTGACAGGAAATCATACCCACTCTCGGAAAATGCTCTAAGGAGAATACCTTCTTTCATGTAGTCGAAGGCTACAGGCTTTTTGCGGTTTCCTTACAGGAACATGTTTACCTTCGTCAGGGCCAGCTGGAAGGCATCGAATAGATAATGAACTTCATGGATGATATTTGAAGTCAAGATGAAGTCACGGCAGAGAGAAATACAACCATGTCAAAACAGAACCAGACGACCTTTCCACCTTGAACAATCGTCTGTGCAACAGATTCTTGGTAAATGTCCCAACAGAATCCGAGTGAATGTGTACTTGGCGAACTGCTAGCGGCGCCATCTAATTTTCCTTTGACTTCTAGGGTTCTTCTCAGGCTGGTATTGTTAAAAGAAAATGTCCGATCCGAGTTCTTAAAAGACATACTCCAAAATAGTTTAAAATACTGGTAAATCAACCATCTGCCCTCTTGTTATCTGGTTCTTTCTCAAGAAACGCAACCGAATCTATCCTTTGAAACAGGTATTCAGATTTTGGCAGACCTTTCGGTAAGCGCTGAATAATTTGCACTTCAGTTTTCCTCACCGCTAGGAATGAACTACCCAGAAATGCGAAGTAGACTGTAGCTTGAACAAACGCTCTTTCAATCCGCCCCAGGCTATTCTATCAAGATTATGAAAGACCTTACATTTTACAGAAATAATTTTGGGTGTGTCAAGACGCATCCGGGTTTTTATCATATTTGACTATTTCTCGACCTGCAGGGCTGTTGTTTATTAGCTTTCTGGTGGTCGTAAGCCACTATCGTTTTTCCCGTACTATTCCTCCAGCAAAATATAATGCATGCACATGCCTTCTGCACAGCTGCCCAGTGAGAAAACTTCCTGAAAGGTTATGGAGACCATTCTTGCAGGAAATCTTATCTTTGACAAGTTTGATCACTGTTGAGAAGCGAAATATGTTTATCCTGATTTAAAAATCAATGACTTATTAAGTAGGCTATTCCTGAGTTCCTTGCATCTAATGAAAATTGATTCCACTTTTTTCGCGTTCTTGCTGGTTTCCTATCCTCTGAGCTTATTTCTTGCATCGAGGCGCAACCAGTAACTCACCGCTACGAAACACTAGGATCCCCAATAATCCGCTGATGATGTCAATACGATTGGTGTTGAAACGTTTGCAATCAAATTGCCCAGCTCACCGAACAAGCCAACGACCAACTACGATTGTTAGGTTGCCGGTTCGGCATAACCATTGCTTTGTTCACTTTATACCCCACATTTAATCAAGAATGGAATAACTCCAATGGCAATTTGTCAAGTTCGCGTATGATACTGCATCTGGTATGCAGTATATGTTGAAACCTTCGGAAAACTGAGTTCTCGTCCACTCGCCACTCTACAAATGGCATTTCCGATACTGCATGGTACAGCTAGAGCACAATCGCTCCGTGCAAAGAGAATTCATCTCATGCTAGTCTGCCACGAACTGATCTTGGTGTATTACGTAATGGAGTAACCCAGATGATCCACCGATATATTTGCTCATGGAATCACGCGGTTATTTCATTTGCGGTTAACAGCGGTTTGACAGCGATCCCGGCTGATTCCTCAAAAAAGACTTCTCCAGCAGTAGATGGCATCATGCATGATACAGGAAACTACCCGAAAATCCACCTGGAGACTGCTTAGAGGTTTGTTCGGAAGGTTGAAGATGAATTCAACGTTGAGCCGATCCCGGTATTCACAGCTGAGTACCAGATGTGCCTCTGAAGTGTTTCGAGGTCCACATCGATGGCGAAAAGTTTGCAACCAAATTGCGCAGCTCAGTGATCAAACTAACGATTATTATTATGGCACAAGCTACCGATATTCTCTTCACTTGAAAGCCAAGCAAATGAATACTGGCTCCGAACAGTAAATCCATAAGTTATTCGAGCATTCATGAGGTCATCAAAGCAACGGACGCTATTCATGTCCACTGGAGAGGATCGTCCTGAGGAACTACAAATGAATCAGAGTGATGAGTGCTTGTGGAAAAAATGCCTCAGTCGGATGGTCAAAATGAACTTTTAAGCATCCTGAATGAAGTGATTGCAAGAATTCTGTGCATATGGAAAGAGGGAGAATTATTTTGAATTCACCCTAAGCTATATTAAACACTTGTCTTTGTGCGTGATGCACACAGTTTACATTAAGCAACTTAATGCATTGCACCGTACTCGCTCATATTGATATCAAACGAGTTTCGGGGATAGAATCGTGCGTAAATCAATGTCTGCCTTGGGTTACACTGTCTTAATCCATACTGTCTTTGCTAGCAGAGGGGAGGAAATCGATAAAACTGGTTGCCGAAATATAAATTCCTTTCATATAGGAAACTACCCACAAGGTTGCTGAAACTCTTCGACGTTGTGAATAGTTTCCTTTATGAAAATATATTACGATATCTCGAATATCGTGCCAACTGAATCATGAGGCGGCCTGTGTGCAGCACATTCAGTTGTAGAATATCATAAACGAGAGATTCAATTGAGTCACCCGTGAAAACCAAATTGATTTGCAAATGAGTGTATTTCTCGATAAATTAGTTTCCTTTATACATTTCGGGTGTATGATTTGCAATGAGTGTATTTCTCGATAAATTAGTTTCCTTTATACATTTCGGGTGTACTAACAATTTACGCTTCTTCCAAGTGGTCGATTCTCCTGCCCATTATCATTCAGCCATTTCTTATTGGTTTCACTCATCTACGGACTACTCGAAAAAAGATGAGCACTATCCACTGACTGTTTGTATGTTAGGCACTAGGATGTTCGAAGGCGTAATTAGTTTGCGTCATTTGTTCACACTCGACTCTTTACTGTTCTTTCCCACACATACAAAAGAGGACCTTTTCGGCACTTAATGTGTAACAACTTTCCTAGACTAAATCGAGTCACAATATCGCTCGTCACCTTTGAAAAAATCGCAGTTTTGATCGATTTATTTGCGAACTGCGGCTATTGAAAACTTACTAATCTACATAGTTGTGGGAAACAAATTATAAGCAGAGGAGGAAAGAAATGACATTTATGATCTGACGGCTTTCTGTGAAAACTGAAGAGTGTCGGTTGTGCAACTAGCCTTTCACCCAGGCAGAGGTCAGCGATAGCAGTGTTCAGCTTCTCGAGTAAACTGCAGAGTTTGGTGTACTTGCATTCAAATACCTAAGAAGGGTTGCTAGCTTGGCGCATATTTAATCAACCAAGTGACTACATTTAAAAGTATATTCCCTTAAAGAGAAGTTAATTGTACCATTTTTTGGCCACCGGTAGCCCAATAGTAGTTTACCTCACATAATAGGTCACATGAACGGTACAGTGTTCACTGCTGATGATTCCCGATGACCGTTAGACGAGTGGGCAGGGTTTATCGATTTGTCAATGCTAGATGACCACTTTTCACGGCATACTACAGAATTTTCCTACTCCGTTAGTTGGAAACATCATAGGGAACAAATTTGCCCTTCACTGTTTTTCAAAACTCAACATCCATCAATCCAAATGCGTTCAAGTTTGTTACTCCGGGAGTGTCACCGATCTGAAATCAATGTGTGTCCTGATTCCAGAGGTCGTGCTTCAGCGCTCAAGGAGCTCGTTTTTTCCCTCCTCAGGTAATGGCCTGCGTGTTCATGACTGTTTATGGCTGATATTTGCTAGACCTCCTACGCAGTTTGCCTTTTACATTTGGAAGCCCAACGGTTCCACTGTGAATCTCAAGGCTTGCAAGCGATACTTTTTTGGCAGCCGACCCAAGGATTACTCAGCGGCGTAGTAGGTCTTATATAAAATTACGTTTGTTTATAAAAGGTAGATACTTTCGTTCCGATAGTACTCCATTGTCAGCCTCGTGAAAGCTTCCTTTCTAAGATGAGTAGATGGTGAAAACAATCGTAAATCCATAGCTTATTTGGTACAAGTTTTCTCTTGGTATCCTCATTGCGAGTGATGGCAAATCACTGTTATTACTTCTTGGGCTCTGTACACCGCTTACTAAAGCAAGAAATGTCCCACCAACTGACTGCAAACACGTTTAAACCAACTCAACCATAAGGTTTAGGCCATTGGCTGTGGTCGATACAGACCTAGTGTATCAGGCTGTTGGCAAGTAGTTCCCGACCTTCGCTCATGAACCACGGTGACATTTTCTCGAGTTTCATTCGAACCGTGTATGCTCACTTCAGATGAATTCCAGGGATAATGTTCCCTCCTTAAGCTCTCCCGAGGAGGCTTAATATGCTAGCTGTGAAGGATTTTCTTTGGCCGCATTCCAGTTATTTACCTTGTCACCGTTTTTCGTTCATATGCAGCTTCCAAAACAGATAATCCATTCATTTCAAAAGACTTTCCTTCTATGATGAAAACTCCCGGATCAAACTGTATTTCAAACGGAAAAAACTAATTTTCCTCCGAGGCCATGCCAGCTGGTTGTTACCATTCTCAGTATGGAGATTTCACTAGACTCCTACCATGGCACTCCGTAAATGGCCTTGATCTAATAACAGAATCAAATGCCAATAAGATTGAAGGGACGGAAGATGATCAGCGAGTGCTGTGACGCTGTTGACGCCGACCGTCGGAAGCTTTGTCGTCACATGTGCCTGACAGTGTAGAGAGTGGCCTCACTTCGTCTTCCGACAGTCTTGCTTTGAAGGTGACTTGGTATCAAGATTGGAAACCTGACGGTAATTGGTTATACTCTTTTTTTTCAACCGGGAAATAGAAATATGGCCGGTACACAGAGTTTCGGTGAAAGTTGGCAAAACGGAGTAGAATCAATAACTACCCAGATGTTGTCAACTGAGAACATAATGACTATTTTTTAACAACCAAAACTTTTCTCTGTAGTCTTTAACTTTAAGTATTTTACCGTTATTAGCGAGATCCCATTGTATTTCCTTCCCAGAATTCCAACCAGCTACCAGAGCCAAAGACACAAAGCAAAATTCCGGTTTGGTCAAACCCTTTGAATGTGCATTTTACAGGGCCTGTTCAACAGCCGTTCTCTGTGCGAGCACAGAACAACCAAGACCCATCCCTTGAGTTGACGCGAATGGTTCCGGAAAAACATCAGAAAACCGTCGGACAGAGTGACCTTACGCCGGAATTGAAGCGGAGTTCGAAACAACCGGTTCAAGGTAATGACAATCTTACATGGTATTTCATGTGTTTAACTGGGCGAATCATCGATCGACCGTACTTTACAGTGGAGTGTTCTCCCGATACCCCAATTTCTTACAGTCTCTAATGTACCTAATTGAACATCTCCCTGGGTAGCCAACTTCGCATGAGAGTAGTGGACGGTAAAAATCCCCTTTAGTGCTTCCAGTAAATGCTTTACAGATCTCAGGTATCTTTTTTCCTTGTCTGAAAATGTTTTACTCAAACTCGACAGGCTTCTGTGTCTGCAGTGCGAGATTTCTATCAGCAGATGGTCATTTGTAATTTGTATCAGGTTATAAATTTCTATCGCTTATCACTACCTAAGACTAGAAAGCAGAACAAGGATTTGTCTGAACAGGACACAACGGAATGTCGAGAGAACTTGCGCTTTATTGAGCTACTTCTTTGCTCTTGATTACCATTATGTTTGAACTTGAGCAGTGGTTTTGGAAAACTGTAGTTCTAACTGGTTTCTTCCGTTATTTCCAAAATCAACAGGGGATGAGGGTCCTTGCATTGAGTGAATACATTGTTTGAATCTACATCACCCTGAGGAAATCAGGGATAAACTAGATCACACATTGGGTAAAGACTTGACAAACGCTATCTGATGAAGTGGAACCTACTGTTATTGATAAGAGGCACGCAAAAAACCCATTGCATGTTGGCCTGGAAAAATCAGAGAAGCGATACTCTCATTGAGAACTGGATCAACCAATGATTTTTGTATAAATTGCATCACTGTTTCAGGTAATACGAAAGGCGTTTGACCATGGAAACCGCGGTCAGGGTGATGTGGTTTAGCCGATATTTTCAGTGACAGGTGACATTTAATATGTTTTGGGGTATAGTGAGTACGTTGCTCTTCCACAAGCTAGCATGTTCATATGTTCAAAAGCAAGATGTCAAGAGTATACAGTGTACGCTTCCTTTCTTCGCATATAAGGACTTTAGTTTTAACCCACGGCGAGCGTTGATCGCATGCATTGTTGATTACCTCAGGGTGAATCAAACGGGCCAATTCCTGGGGATCTATTCGCGCCAATCGTAGAGTTCTATACTAAAGACTGTACGAAGTTCGTGGAAGTAAACACAGCAGATCGGAGAAAATTTTGTTTCTGTTCTTCGAAGTGTGCAAACGCATACACACTAGCATTGGGCTTGTCCTCCAATACGCTTTGGTACATATTATATGAGAAGAAAATTGAGGGTGGACTAAGAAGAATAAAACGTTCTTGTGCCGGACATAATCCATTGGACCAGCTGTTGGGTAATATTCCGTCGGTTGCTTAGCACGGTCTGTGAATGCATTCACTGTGTAATTGAGCCACTTTCCTTTCTCAGCAGCTACCTATGTTTCGCTGGTAGTGTTTAGGGATCTTGAATTTCTACCCCAATTATCGTCCTGTAGGTGAAGTTACTCTACGCCGAGAATTCGAGAATCACAATACACCTACATTCTCTCGTTTGTGGCCCGACGGTATGTGCCATGACCACTGAACTGGAGATCGTGAGTTCGAATCTCCAGGAGTTGAGCACCAAGCAATAGGGTTATAAAAAGCTGAACGAGTTAATAAGGGTTATTAAGGGTTATTAAGAGTTATTAAGGGTTGTCAAGTGTTTCTAGGTTTGTCGGCATTAAGCTAATGCACTTACGACATAAAGACTTCACTGAGGTTTCAGAGGATCCCGATATCTCCAGAGAAATTTGTGAAGGAAAGTCCAACTTACCTATTCCTTTCGAACATGGTCTGGCATAACTTCACGATAATGTAAAAACGAAGCTTCACACGCTTTTTTCCGTCCCATTTTCCACTTTGTCTAGATAAGGATCGAACAAACTCACAAGTCGAGGTCGGAGACCCAACAGATACTGGGTCGCTAGTCAAATTATTCGTTCAAAAGCCAGTGCTATTCACTTTCGGCATGACTCTGGCCGTTATGCTTCTGGTGTTCAGCATACTTCTGGCTTCAGTACTAACGTACCGTCAACGACTTGGCATCCGTGATCGAAAATGCGGTTTGGTCACTGAATCCTATGCCTCACTTCCTCACGTTTATGTGAACCGCGCGAACCATATGGGCGTTACGGCGAAAGGTAGCAAATCTGAGGTCATGGAACCGGATTTATGGACTACACGCTACACGTATGTTTTCTGCACTTTTACCTTTCTGTGAATATCTTCATATTGGTTGGAAAGACTTCACACACCGGCCAGTATACGGTTTATTTGAATTAAAAAGGCACAAAAGTCGGCAATCCAAATGCAGCTCTCATATGCAGCTCGACTGGTCGGAAAACTTCACACACCGGCCAGTATACGGTTTATTTGAATTAAAAAGGCACAAAAGTCGGCAATCCAAATGCAGCTCTCATATGCAGCTCGACTTTGACGTAGTAGGGCAGAGGAATTTGCAGCGAACTATGAGAGTTTTCGTAGCAAAAACGTTTCCGCGAACAGATCCCTTAAAGCTGAAATTAAAGTATTAATTTAGAATGAATTTACTGGGGCGAAACAACGAAATTGAACATATAGTACGCATAAAGTTGCTGAAAATTCCTCGATAGTCCAAAACCGGTTTCGCCCTTCCAATTCAGGCTCATCGGGTAGGCGCCATTCGTGAGTTTCCTCTAACAGTAATCTGCGTACCAATATGGTTTTCACGGGGGACTCATCCCAGGTGTATGCCATACTTCAACTGAATGAGCTGCACCGGGCCGCTTCATATTCATGGTGCGGACCCGGGATTGCGTCCTTCAAGTTTCGTGTTTAGACAAGATCGCAGGTTTTATACCGCGGATGTTCGCTTGGGCTATATAGCAATTAACTGTGTCTGTCATACGGTTGACAGATAATCGTTCAATGTTTACGGTGAACAGTTCCGGCAGTAAACCCTTGAACTTAAGCCTTGTTCAATCTAAAACTTGTGGTCTGGGAGCTGGTCAGAACCCAACAATTGGCTGTTTATTGTTTTCATTGCCTTCGTGGAGTGAAACACCCTTAGTTCAATCTATAGCAACTCAACAAGCAACACAGGCAAGGTTATCATGCCCGAGGTAATGGTAGGCCAGATAGCATGCCCAGAAGTTGGGTTGCATCCCATGGGAGTGATACTGACCAAATGCTCATCAAGCATGCGTGGCTTCAAATCACCCGAAGGTAGGATCCTTAATACATCATTGTTCATTAATTCGTGTTCTCTATATTAACAACACAAACAGTCCTCCGTGTTGTTCTTGCAATCATTAGCATCGTTTTTACCACTTCCCTGGGTGGTGACTTGAGGACCAATACCTGTGCATCAAGGAGGGTGTTCCTTGTGTTTCTACACTACTGATGAATATCAAGTAGCAAGAAATTGCGCTCGTGGGCAGCAGCAGCCCACTACTTGGCAAGTGCACCGAGGTTTGTGACTTCCGCGCATACGCCAGAATGATGTTCATTCCCGTTTGAGTTTTGCATTCTGGGTACTAATCTTGTTCAGGTGAATCGAAATATAGCGAGTATAAGACGCGTTAGCTTCGAAAGCAGTACAATTCATCCATTCATTAAATCGGCCTTCCACGCTAACTAGCTTGAAGTAGTTGCTCATGGTGGGACTTTCGTGATCGAAAATGGTTAAGATTAATAAATAATGTGAATAAGGAGGGTTTAGCATATACCGACACCGGATTGGAGAATTCCTGTGGGATAACGTCTTCCATTGGTGGGACAGAAAACTGCAATCGCTCACTTAAAAAGAATTGCGGGAACTGTCTTAGTAGCCCCATTCTGGTGCAGATGGAACAACTGAGGACTCGTACGCCGCCTCTTCCACAAAGAAACTTCAGTTGAAGAAAGGTTTTGCAACTCGAGGCAGGTGTTTCCCCAATGAAATATCCTCTGAAAGATTTCACTGCGCCTCTGGTTGCTACGTGGCAAACGTATATATCCTATGGTAGTAAATAGTTATTAGATCATCCAGTACCCTCAGTAAATCCACTTCATTGTAAGGCGGTGGAGTCGGAGCCAAAGAGCAAACCATGATTCGGAGCAGTTTCCTGCCCTCACCTGGCTACCCTGGCTAAACCCGAGGACAGCGAGCTATATTATTGATTTTATTGAAAGTGCATAAACTGCCTGAGTGCATGAGTGTCGGACCTATTGCGTTTTTGAAAGAATGTGAAAAGTCCTCGAACATTTTCCAGAGCCTAAATCAGCGAGTTGAACTTCTTTTATAATCCCACTTTCCAGGTACATACATGTTCATATTGTATCTCTTTGTACAATTCCTGACATGCTTCATTGACTACGTTTAATTCCAAAAAAGGCTGTTACTGTATTTAGACTTTTTTCACAGAGCATGATAGTTTTCGGAGCAAAGGCGCAGCACACGCATTATGGGAAGGCTGCATAAAATCCGCACTACGGGTTTCAGCCAGCTTGAGGCGAATCCGGAAGTGGAACAACGACTCTGAAGGCTGTGACAGTCTGTTCCTAACTTGAACCACTATTCGGTCGCAAGCGACTCTTTGGAATCAAATGTCTGAAAGATGGTCGCAGCTGTCAACTCGTCAGGGTGCTTAATACGATGTTGGTGCGACACTAATTCCGCCTGAATATTACACTGCTAATATGGTCAGTACCAAGGGTAATCTATCGAAATCTTTACACTTGTAATTAGAAACCCCTACTGAATAAGAGGGATTCCATCAAGTCTCCGGTCACATCCAGCTAAGTGCAAATGAGGACTCCTTAAAGGATTGTCTCGGGGGCTTATTTATGCGTTTTCTAACAAAACTATTGCTAGCCGATTGCTGTCAATCATGCCCATCTTTTTAGCCAGGCATTTTCTGATCCGGAATATTTTTTACCTTATTCCCCAAATATTCCCTAGACCGCTTTGCTGCTGCTGTCGAGAGAAACTGCCCAATGCATACGAATTTGGCGACGGTTTGCTAAATGCGACCTGTGAACGAAGTGCCAAGCTGGATGGTAAAATTGATCATCAATTGACGGCAAAGGGACACGGTTACAGATTCTCCCACGCAGGAGTCATTGTTAATCAAATACCTGCGATACAACAAACTTCAATGTGGGTCAAAGACCAGCAGCAACTGAATTCTAAGACGCCAAACACATCATTTAACTGTAATCTGGACCGTAGTTCATCTGGCCAGCTGGACGATACAAGATACAGTCCACACACCTCTAACCCTCGACAGTCCAACTCAACTGCACCATTCAATACATCGTGGCACATGGAATCTGAGCAAAATGGTGGTGTAGAAGAACGTGGATCCACCGGAGTGAGTAGACCCAGTGTTGGCACGGAATCCAGTGACAATACGAAACCCGAGTCTTTGTATGTGAACGAATGTTCATTACAAATTATGAAGATGCGTGGCCAAACAACGCAGAGCCTAACAGCGACCAACTCAGTTGAAGGCACAACAACGACAACTTTGGGATCTCACAGGGTACATGATATGCCAGAAGTGTTACGTCAAAGGGGTACCGGAACTACGAGTAGCGTTGGCGAAGAGAGCCGGAACGGTATGGAATTCGAGCAGGTTATAAAGAGAGAGACAGAGCAAAGTGGTCCTAGAACATCGTGCCTGTCGGTGGGCAAGCAAATTGCGGTGCAACCGTTTGTGGGTCTGGCAAACTTCCGCCGTGCCGAAGAACCCCAGGAAGAGTTGGTCACTCCCTATGCTGAAGTGGAACTTTCTTTAAACTACATTTGATCAAACAATTATTATGGAAAACCTCCCATTCAGCGGGAGTAGCTAAACATACCAGCTGATTTGTGGGACTTGAAGACGCCAATTTTGTACACCTGCATGAACATCTCAGTACCTGTACATAGGTAACATCTCGTCAATAATCTAAATCTCTTTGTTCTCTCCAGCAATAATTTTGCGTAAAAATCTTGGGATGCAGAGTACTTGTTCGGAACTGAGTGCGTCGGTAACTTTGACTGTATTATAGCTACAACTGGCGAGACACGGGAAACAAGTCAAACTCTTTCCATACCATAAACGAGAGATTGAGCTGGATTCAATTGAGTCTCATGTCAGAAACAAATTCACGTAGAATTGAGAGTAATTGTAGAAATCTGTTCCATTTGGGTCGTGGTAGAGGATAAAGTTGACAGAAACTTTGCAACTGCACCTATATGATGAACCTAAGGTAGGGCGAAACTGGTAATGGGCCATCGTAGAGTTCTCAGCAAACTTATGAGTAGTGTGTTATTGATAGGCGACAACGTGTTGCGATATCTCCCCACACCTTCCTCTATAAAGTATTCTCTGCTAATGAGAGTTCTTCTGGTCATTTTGTACACACCTATCAAATACTACTCAGAATAAGCTGTTCGGATAAATGATTTCCCGGCCCGTGGGTCAAATTTCCAAACTAATAAATTTTATGGGTCAGCTATCTAGATCGCTGAACAAACGGAGGTCACTATTTCACTGTTCATTAGACACTTCAGCTAAACAAGTAAACTAAAACTGCTCATATGGAAGAGATGAGTGTACTTCATTTGATACCACTCAAAGTGTTTCAGGGTCGGTGTATATGGAGATGTTGGTACTGTCTGGTTCGATACTGGGTGTCCTTGTCTTTGTTGGTGGTGTGAAATGTGGGGTTTACAGGCAAGAATTCTTCCCGAAAAAACCTATGGAGTTCTTTTCTCCCTATTGGGGAGTAGTGCGCATTTGGTGAAGCTCAGGGAGCTTCGAAGTCGCAACCTAATGGTCAGTGGTTGAAAACATGACTGTTCAGCTGCGAGTGTTTGAAAAACAGTTTGATGAGCTCACACTTAGACAAGAAACAGTCACTCATCCATCATCCAAAAAATCCATTTTACTTGGTCACGTGTTTGCGCTATTTGCTTTAATGGATGAACACTTACACAGAGTTATCCCAACATTCTCATCACTAAACACCATGTTCTAGGTTGAATTTTAGCTAGAAAACCACAGTTGTGCTGACAGTAACAAGCTTCTGGCTAGATGAAAGTCACCGAGGGGAACAAAACACCCCAGATTTAGCCTACCGGAAGAGTTGAGTTTGAACAATGTAGCTAGGACCAGCAAAGAACTAGTTTGGGGACACAACTCCAACAAGGAGGATGCTAACGAGAGGTCAATCTCGGCGCGGAATGCGAGGTGAAGAAGAACATCTGCTCATAGCCGAACAGGAAAGCATGTCCGATATCAAACTGGAAGACCGGGGATCACAGCCCATCGGACAAAAACTGAGAGCGAGGCTGGAATAGCGCAGCGTTTTGAAATGCCATGGTGTGAACGCTCTATAGCGAATAACTGGCTGTGATTTTTAATGTCTCTTTCCACCGCTGACAACTCACCTACAGTGCAATTTAAGCTGGACTAAACCTCCGGAATCCAACTGTTCCTGCTCATCACGTTTCGAACAGTCTTAAGTCAAATAATCCGTTAATTTTCTCCAGAGTTCAAATATAACCAAGAAGTTGGATATCATCCTCGACCCGATGGGTATTAGGTGGGGTACAGTGGACAAAGCTCGAAAGTGTAAATATTCTCTAGACATAACGGCAAAGCCTGTTCTTTTCGAGGACTCTTTGTTACGCTGATAGATATGCATTCCAAGGCACTCAGACGCACGTAAAGAAATAATCTGAAATTGGAATAATTTTTAAAGGGATTCAATAATACAGTGCATCAATATAATAATGGTTCCTTGATCAAGACCATTATGCAGTTAATTCGCGTTCCATCTCCGGTTGTATAAACTGCTTGAAAATGGTTGAGTACACTTGAAAATCCCATGTATGAATGTAGTCAGGCACTGATTAGTATAAGCTACAATCTCTGTCAAACGTCAACGACAATAACAGCAAGCCAATATGGCTCCAATGAGCACCACGACAGACCAACAGATGACTCCATCCTTTTTGTGGATATTAATATACCAGAGAGGTCACAATACGTTGAAGGATCATTTAAAATTCCCACATCTACTGCAGTAGAAAAACAGCCACTCTCTCATATTCAAAAATCACCTGCAGATGGTCGAGAATTTTACTGACACTAGTTTCTAGTTCTCTGGATGAGCAGAAGTCTCTCCCTCTCTCTCTCTCTGTGTGTAAAATTACCGTTTTATGTTCCTTCAGATTATCATGCATTTCACTCACTTATGTTGCTTTATTTGCTGTGCCAAATTCGGAAGACGCATTAGGGTCAGTTGCATTTCCTTGCCTGTAATCTGGCCATAAAATCCAGCCAATAAAAACCCATGACCTTGTGAAAATTACAATTCATTACGTCGCGTATACGCATCATGTTGATGATCATAAATTTTCATAGCTCCTCGAAAGAATGATCGGAGGTGTCGAAAACACGAAACCCTAGCTGAGATATCATTGGTAGATCTGAAAATGGGTCTATCCATCCTTCTTGATCGAACTCGGTCGCCTGAGGCAAAAACAGACTCATCGTAGACCGAAAAATTACTGACGTCCATATTGAATTCAGAGTGATGCACTTCACCAGTGAGCTCCCCTTCATACACTTGAATGGCACAGAATAATGACGACCGGACCTACAAACAAATATACGTTTCGTTTGAAAGGTTTCAAAGTACTCACTGTAAAACCATTCGGAGAAGACACGCATCCTGATGTACTTGGATAGACGGGCACAATTCACTAGGGGACTTGCTTGGCAAAAATAACACTAATTTAATAAGCAACTGGAGTTTTTCTACAAGTAACTAAGGGCTGAATGTGGTGTCTGAACAGCTTTTGGTGAGAAGGGAGAGACTGAAAGTAAAGAAAGCCGATTTGCCTAATTCGCGAATAATCCTATTTTGCGGAACTTTTGGACAAATCTGGATGAGTATCCCTTTCGATAAGCTATTCCTTAGTAAGTGAATACCCCGCTGCGCTTTTTCAGATTTCATACCATCATTCCCCCAATAAGATGGGGGTTTTGAGACTAGTAGTGGAGACATTTCAGATGCAGGCATTGGTTGATCAATCTACAGAGTGAACAGGCATTCTTTCGGTTGATTAGCAGATATACCGTTCTATTTTTTCAACTTTGGCTGCAAGTTGGATTTTTCAGGATGTTGCCCCGAGGTGAATATTGGTTTAATTCATCCCAAAAATATATCTGTCAGGGGCTGCAAGTCACGTCAGTTTCTTCTATAACAGGTAGCAGGGACTGAAACGAATGAGGCAGCTTTTGAGCAAGAATTATGTCTCCTAGAGAGCAGTCTTAACGGAAGCGAAAACCCATTCCAGAAGCAGTTGGAGCCTAGATTTACTCAGAACGTAGTTCTAACGCCCTCCACAATGTGCGACCCACCACACAGCAGCTTTCAACAATAGCTTCGCCGCCATCAGAATCTATATGAGTAGAAGTGCAGCACAGCAACCGTGCACTGAAATTGATAAGCGTGTGCAGTCTAGTTCTGTGAAGGACGCATTCGCTCTTCTCTTCAACTTGTCAATTGAACCTTGCTGACAAATCGGACAGCATAAGTCGAAACACGAGAAATAACTGACCGAACGCGCCATTAGGAGGCATTAGGGCTCGGGTAAAGCGCGTTACACCAGAGAACAGCGCCGCAATGATCTTGGCATTTTCATGTACGATGACTGCTCTATCTTGCGAAGAACACGCGATTTCCGGTCGAAAATAAATCACACAGGTTCATGGCATTACCGAGAGTAAGCAACAGTATTACTTTCGAGAAACGAACATGTTGCGGATGATGATCATGTTTGTCTCAAGACTAAATCTCTCATAGTGGCATTTCGGTCTTTCGAATTTTTTGGATATTATTGTACAACTGTAGTTTCATGCTTAGCTTTGTAATAGTTCGCTAAGTTACCCCAGATACATGAGATTAGCAAGGCGATGTTTAGCTGAAGGCGACTTTGACACTATACTCATAATAGGAAGACAAAGACACAAACCATTGACATTGCACAAATGGATTGTCTTATTCCACCACCCAGAAGTTTTTCCTTCGCCAGTTCGCGAACGTTTAGGGTCATTTACATATGCAAACAACGTTACTTCCATCAAACTGGTCTGGCTCGCAGTGCCGTTAATTGCTGATACGCCAAATTGTTGACTAGTTGACGATCGATCGGTTGTCGGGCGTGGGCGGTGTGTCCTACAAACATAAGGAGCATTCCCTGTGAAAACTGATCTTTTCATGATATTGTCACACAGATAACAGAGAACAACTAGTCTTCGCAGGCGACAACGGAACACGTGTAGGAGCTATACTCATCCCGCGTCCGGAACTTCACTCGGGAACTCTCAACAGTTGTTCTCAAACGATGAATCTCCCGACTTATTTCATTTTAGCCTCGTTTGTATTTTTATCATGTGCACCCAAATATCGTAATCATCATCATTCTTATAAAGCAGACATTTGTTAGCGCTTGACATCTCATTGTAAATTTAATCACCTTACAACTAGAGCACTAACAGAACCCACCTGAACCTCTCGTTTACGATGGTGAATCTATTTAGCTAATTTCACGTAATTTGCGTTCAAGCAGAACCTAAGGTTGACGGAACCTCGGGGATCGTGCCTATCTGATGAGCCCGAATAAGGACGAAACCGATCGTGGGCTGTTAAAGTTTTCAGCAACCCTATGAGTAGTGTGTTGCGTCTACACGATGCTGAGGATGATCCGCTTAAGAAAATGTGGTTGAGGAAATTTATTTTCCTTCGTAAGTAGTCAGAAGAACAAATATTCACTTTTCTCCGGGTGAAATATCTGATCAAGTCTCTCCTCCGTTGCAAAGGAACAAGGCCCTCGTAATGATTGGCTTGCCCCGGTTAGTTTTCTGTAGAAAATGTGCGGCACGACCTTACTAGCCTTTGTTTGGATTTCAGCTTTGAGAAGTCTTAACTGCCCGTTTGGTCTGTTTGAACAGTTATCTTGACATAAATCTAAAAAAATAAACTGAAAATCTTTAGCACATCGGTTTTACTGATATTAACTTTGCCAAGTACAATGTACAGCGCAGACTGCATGATGAGCTCGCCTAGCTGTTGGGCACAAAGTCAAGAGAAAAAATCTTATTCTTATTGACTGACGGGCTTAAAGTACACACTCAGACTGTGAGTTGACACATTGTGCTGATCAAGCGAAATGAACAGTTTGGTAGCTTTATTTTTCAACATCATTCTAGTCACCTTACTGAACGCTTTTAGGAGCCTCGAAATGTCTGATCAATGTGCCTGCAGCGACTTCTTGATGCAGCGAGTCCCTGTAGCACCAGCAGGTCCAACATTAGCTGTCAACAGGTTCGACTCTGTGCACCGCATAGAGACACGTCAAACACGACGATTCAAATGTGACCGGACACTTCTACCTCATTCGCTAAAGAGTGACGCACATAGACGACAGGACATGACCTGAGATTCCACCAATCAAAACCGCTTTGGAATCGTACTGGCCAGCTTTCGTCTCTGCTGGGGTGAGTTTTAGTTTTCATTACTGTTGCTTGAAAAGGGCTTACCTTGGTGGTCGAAACCTCGCACTTACTGCGCAACTCCTGGTATTTCCATTATGAACCAAGAACCTACAGCGGCCAACATCTTTGATATACTCTATAATCAGTTTGGAGGCTAAGTATCCAGTGTTCAGAACTCAGTTGGCTGAAATTCAGGGACAGTAACGTGGGTAGTCTCAAGATGTGATCATCTTGGGACCAAGAAGCTGAAATAATGGTTAAATAACTAATCAAGCTGATTAGTATTTCTCCTTCCACTTCCAAATATTGGTTGAGACAGCTAGATGAGCGACCATCAAGCCTAAAGCTCCTGACTTCATGAAACATCGAGAATACTGTAGTGAGTCCTCTGACGGAGCCCGCAAAGTTAACACTTTGACCGTTCACGATAAAATACCCTACTTCCCTTTGATTTGAAGTGACATATACGAAAATTATCCAGAGCAGGAAGCAACCAACCTTCCTACTTGACTATAGTTAGTAGAACCATGTGGAAAACGGGACTGATCGAAAGTGTTGGATTACGACTGCCTGATGAGCTCCAAAACAGCGAACACGGGAGGGCATATCGAAGAGTTTTAACAACCTTACGGGCAGTGTAGGATCAAGTAAAACCGCCCGCCTCGAATCACTTACACTTTATCCATCCATATTTTTTCAATCCACCTCTTTTTTCATGTTTCCAGTGAATACGGACCCCATAAGCAAAAATGAGCGAATTTAGAGAAGCAGACGATAGAAGGAACCAACTAGGGTGATATTACACGAAAGATGGTTAACATGTAAGAAGTAGGCATAATTACCTTGTACGGAAAAGAGGGAACGAAATCGCCTATATACTGGAAGACACTTGTACGATGTTCAAGGATGACCCAACCGGGAGAATGAGGTCCTGTTACTCAACCGAATAACACCCCCCTCATGGAGGCTGTAGTGCCGTCGCCGACAGCCTTCGGTGACGAACTTCTTATGCAGCCAAATAAAACCAAAAAGTACATCCGCAGCAGAGTACACAGAAATCGACACGTTGTTGTGTTCGATATCGACTCCTCAGGACCGGGAGTGAACTCCACAATCGGTGAGGAATTGGTGTAAACGAGATTTATCTGAGCACCAAATGACCACCAGCTCACCTGCGAAGTCAGTCAATTATTTAGCATGTTTTACACACCTGTTTGCCCTGCATACATATATGTAGTGTAGTATTGTCCGTCACACAAGCAAGGTGCGCTGGAAAAAAATGAACACGTGACAAAAGGTTCGACAGCATCGCCCCGCACGTATTTTAGTGCACATAGTTGTGTGCAGAGATTATGGGTCAGGCCGAACATTTAGGGTTCATCCAAGGACCAGGAGATACTTTATTACAGTGATAGTTGGATTGGACGTGCGTGCGAACCATGAGGGCTTGGTGGGCAACAGGGTAGGACTTGCGGTTCGACAAAAGGACAACCGTCACGTTCAGCTGGAAAATAGTCCCGAACAATACAGGTTTTGGCAACCTAAGTTTGTCGTCACAAACTAACCTTGCTCAAACCGGTTACGTTAAACAGTGCATTCTGCGCTCGGTGGCTTAGAAACTGAACTGATCTGAATTCCGCTACTCCAACATGAACTTGCCAGTGCAATCCGAACCCCTTTGACAATTCCTGCGACCGATGAAAGTTCATATTTCAGACTAACAGGGTCTGAGCTCGATAACCCTGCTAAATGACAACCCATTTTCATTCAGCTTTGAAAAGGTAGTGTTGTGATAACAAGAACTTCTGTTTTAGAATAACAGGGAGGCCTGTGCGAGCCGAGTTACATAAATCCAGTGTCGCAAGCTAATCTTCACCCGATTTCATCTTCAACTAGGACTGTCAGAGACACAATTGTTAGAAGGACCCAACCAACACGTATCGTGGCTCACTATCTCTGCTACCTTCGATTATCAACCCACCGCCACGTTGGACAGTCAGGCGGGACCAAAAACTAAAGCTTAACGGAAGAATTTTGACTGAAAACCAAGCAATCGCTTTTCATCGATGTAAAAACATGATTATATTTATATATATATATATATATATAATCATTCAGCTGCAATATCCTTCCGGTGCCTAGCTATCGAAGAAAGCGTGCAGGCTGAGCTACTTTCAAGTTGTCGGAGCATAGACACGAGGATTCGAGATCGGGTTCGAAAACAGGGACCTTCCGGTCAGTAAGTTTCAGCCTTAACCACTGAATTTTGGAGGCACTGGAGACCGTGGTATGAAACGGACCCCTATTCGTGCCTTATAGCGTAGATGCTGAGAAAGAGAGAGCAGGTGTAACTCAAGTTTTGTCACTTTAGCTTGAGTAGATACTTATGATTAGTAAGCTGTTCGCGAAACAAGCTGGCACCTGAGCTGGTTCTGTTGATGCAACGAAAAATACCTCATATCAGCTTGGGGCTGCATGCGTACTGCGTTGAATGATGCACATGAACTCGCATCTTTTGTGAGTCGTGGGAGAAACAACTGAAAATCGGGTCTGTGAGAAATCACTGTGAACAATCAGCTGACATTCATTTTGATCTGCGCAGGATGCACAGAGGAACCGCAATCTCTGGTCCGGTAAGCATGAGGTTCGGTACAGAACATAGGTCAAAGGAACTGGGACTGTCAAATGGTTGTTCCATAAGTGGCGTGTTCACGTAAATAGTGGAGAAAAGGCACCTCGAGTGGACAACACTTGGCATGCGATGCCATCTAAAAACCTGCAAAACACTGCCCCAGGACTATGTACGACACTGCGTAGGCATATCAGCGGCAGTTCTAAAGAGCACTGCCAATCAGTGTCTACAAAACAGCTTCCGGATTTCGGGTTATCGCGGGTACCGGAGGCCGATATACCTGCACGGAGAATCCTCACGAAACGATTATTTATCGGGCTGATTAAAGTATTTTCCCACTAACTTAATTGGGTCACCTGTTTTTGCCGAAACCAACTTTTGAAGGCCATTGTGCCACGAAGAAAATTCGTAAGCATGCACATGAAATTTTATAGGCTTTTTCCACTATTTGTCCACATTTGATTCCACTGCTCAGCCATCACAACGATTTGCACATAACGCACCATACTACGACCTACTATGGTTAAGTTCGATCGTAGATTTTATCGGTTGGATTCACACAAATGAAATCAGCTAACATCCTCAATGCTCGCAAAGGAATCTCCATGAGAAGGGTTGGTCGGTGTTAACGGTGCTACACTCACAAGCCACAAGTCCAAAGACTTATCAGCACTGTACTGGCCAAGCTCTACTGACCGCACCACACAGTTTCGCCCTCAGGCTATTGCGTAGGAAAATATTTTTTAAAAAACTAACCAAAGGTCAAATGTTGAATAATCCGTTGTTTGAACGAGTCATTTGATTTGGGTGGCTGATTTGACTGAGTGACGCTGTTTCAAAAAGGCGTTGCACCATGCTGACAAGAATGGCGGTACACGTTCGGTGACTGTGATAAATTAATTCACCAGTGACTGGAACCGAACTGGCCAAAAACAGTAGGTCGGGGAGTTACCAAAATGACCGCCTTAGTCAGGAATACCGGGATCAGTAGGATAACACGAGTTGTTAGATGGTAAATATGCTTCTCAATAAGACAGCACGGTCTAATGGCATGGGGCCTCGGTGATATACTATTAGGCGATACCAAACACGCACCGTGGGCGCGTTCGCTGGAGTGGGAAAAATAAACGGCTATACGTGTACGTGCAGACAAGAAGAAACACAGTTTCTGGTTTCGCATCACGCACCGTAGCTCTAAACATGAACGCTGTTTGTTTTATGGGAAAACACGATTCGGGGTTCCTCTGACCGACAAGTGAGGGAATACAAAAAAGAAGAGTTGTGATGGAAAGCGAGGCTATCGAGTATCTTATGAGGTTCCAGAGATTCTGACTGTCAGGGGAAATTTTTTTTCGTATCAGGAAACCGGTAGTATGTAGCGATCTCATAGGACTTGAAAGTTCATGTACAAACCCAAAGGTTTCATGGCAGAAGCATCAGCATGGGTAGAAGGAGATGCGGATGCTTCGACAAGTTACAACTCAACGTCATCGGCCAAACACGGTTCAAGGCCTGCCGACAAAGCGTTTCAGTGTACAATAAACTAAGGTCACTCGGTATACAGGATTCAATGCAGATAGTCAATCAGATCAGTTCAGGCAAACGATGGCCGCCAAATACAGCCAGGAATCAAACCAATCAGATTCAAGCGAATTTGAACAGCCAGTGTAGGGTTCGGAACGACGCCCAGAAAGATTGTTTGTATACGAATAAAAATCGCACTCATTTTGCTCGGTAAAGTTGGCTGTGCGGTTTCGAAAAGGTACAGAACGAATAGTTGGCAATTTTGACAACTGACAGTTTGGCAATCCTTGGGTTGGACTTAGGTTTTCTGTACTTATTGCATCGCCTACGGATCGTTCTGGGAGAAAAATAACTGATCACAAAAGTCTGTGAAATACTTCTACACGGTTCAGCTTGAGAATTGATTATACGGGTATGGTACAACATAGTGATAGATATTAGTTCACCATATGGAGTGAGATGGCTCGGCGAGAATTTACTGGCCAGAAGGCCTGTAGTTCGAATCCAACCTTTGCATCTCGACTGCTCCTGTCTAGGTTTGGGCAACCACCTGGCAGTATCTCAGCCTTCGTGCTTCCTTCGGGTGGCATGGCAGCCAGGAACCGGAAAGGTGTCACAACTGAACGGTTATTATATTATTCACCATGTGGAGTTCTAAGGTCAACGATACGCAACACTGGATAATCCTACTAAGGTTGCCCTTGTGTCTTAAGGTCGGTTTTTTTCTTAATCAATAACTTGCCATTCGCCTCTCATTGTTCCATTTGTTTTCTCCTCATCCTACAACAACCGCTGCTGCATGCTGTGGTCACCCGAATTAGCGCACATTCACAGGTGTCAGAATGAACTGTGCTGAGCAGGACTGACATTACTCACCCAGATAAGTAAGCTGCCCAGTAGTCCATCGGTACCACAATCGACCTAGCCCTGAAATCACAAGACGTTGGTGATCCCGAAGATGATGCTTGATAATCCGAAAATAGAGAAAAAAAGCCCCAAGTGACGGAGCTTTTCGTCAATCAAGCTCATCCAGTATTTCAAAAACAAGTGCGAGGAACAATGTGGTAGGTAAGGGGAATCGAAATCCAGAATAGATGGACGATATGGAGCGTCCAAATAAAAGACATGTGGTCGTGACGGATAGAAAATGATGAAGTCAGTCTCGGTGGAGTGGGAAGCCTTGGTACTCAGGCCAACACACATGTGTTTCGGGAAGGTGCGGTAGTATAGTAAAGTGAATGTGCATAGATGTAACATAGTTAACCCCGGATAACCTGAACAGAGCTAAAAAGCAGCAATCACGTTGAAGAGCAGTCCAGCAACAGTTCGGCTTGCCTGAGGTCATGTTCGCGAACGTCAACAGTTAGGCCGTGGCCGCCTGACCATAAGTAATATCTGAAGGGGTCATGCTGTTTAATTTAATCGCAGGATCTGTAGAATCTTGGCTATCACCAGAAGCAGACCTGGATCTCATTACATAAGGAGCGGAAGCCAAAATTTGACGGTATTTGGTATGCTGTAAAAGCACGTCCATAGAGGGTCGCGGAGCGATTGACGGCTTTTCTCTCGGTTCTGCCGGCTGCGAAATAGTCGAGTCTGAATCGAGGAAAAGGAGTTAGCGTGAACGGAGTTAGGAAATCGGGTCACCCATCGCTAATCTGGCGACATGCCATACAAAACTGTAATATACTGATGGTACCGTTGGCCTATGAAGAACGTAAGGACAAGCATAGAAATGCAAGTAAGAGAAGCGCAAGAACGTGCAGGAGAACATAAAAGGGAAGGAGCGTTTGGAGAGGATGCACGCCATCGATAACTGTATCACTAAATTTGAACAAACTCCGAGATGTGGAAGAGTTTGACATGGAACATACCATACAGTACTAAACTGCACTACATCATACTACACAGTATGATAGCGTACCATGCTATAACACTATACTACACTGTACTATGCTGTAGTGTACCACCATACACTGTACTGTACTAATAATAGAATAACTGGGTATATGGTGCCGTACTGGTCAATGATACGCAATACCACAACACGCTATATGTTGGGGTAGTGGGTCATTCAGATGTGCACATTAAATGGAGGTGAAGGAAACACAGACGGTTCATGGCAGTCTTCTTTAAGTAAAATTAGTGGAAAAACACGGGGACAGTGCGACTGGCTTCTGAAATTCACTCAAATACGATTGCCGGAAGAGGACCGGTGCACCATATGAACTGAGGCATGCACTCTGCGTTTGGGAAGTACGAAAATTCACTCGTCAGAGAAAAAACGACTTCAAGTGGAAACATCAACCCGGAAAAGGCAGGTAAGCCGCTAGGGTTTGAAGTGGTCACCTCATGGACTACTTCAGGGTCAAAACTGATCGATTTCGAATGCATAGCCAGTTAGTTTGGCAACCCACAGAAAAAATTCCGCGAGGGACCTAAATCAGCAAAGTGAAGGAGGCATCGGAACTTTATTTGCACTTCGCCTAACAGGTTCGCTGATTAAAACGTACGGTAAGTACTGCAACTGGACATTCTAAGGAACAAATTAAATTTACCACGGATTCCGGGTTGTTCTGAAGTACTCGGAAGTCCAGAAAGTTTCTCCTGTAGCTGACGCATCAAGACCGGTGGAATGGAAGTGGGCCCTGCAGAAAAATTCAAAGAAATGGGTGAATGGCTAGAAAAGATGCATTTTGTAGTTATTTAAGGTTGTTCCAAAGCGCAACTACTGTTCAACCCATGTTGATGACATGCGGAACGAGCGAAGAAGCCGAATTCTCACAGGCTGACCGAAGTCGACGCTAGCCATCAATACGCAGTCAAATATATCCTCAACAGCGCCAGCAGGAATGTACGGTGCAGTGCTAATTCTAGCGATTCCCAACTACTACATTCATATTATTTGTCCAGCACTCAGACAAAGGTTGGATCCGTGTTTCCCTCCCACTCACAGACGACATGGGAAGCTGGAAAGAGGTAGATTTCTCAACCACGAGAAGGAGTAAGCGATGTGAGCTATGTCTGCTATTGATCAGTCGAGTTCCGTGGCCCCATCCAGGGAGTAGGCAGTTGTCGATCCGATTCGGTTTGTTGATTAGTGCTTTCATACTTCGGTTCCTTCCATTCAGGGCACCGCTGGGTGTGAAGAACTGTACAAGGCAAACGGTACTCCGGCATGCGGGGTACATGTACTAGCCAGTGTAACCTATGAGGCGTAAGCGTTCCATGAAAGGCCCCATGTTTCCTAAAACCACCTGATGTACCTCAACATTGAGAATCCGATTTTTACACCAAGCCAGGCTGATTCTCCGAACATACCGATGGCCATACACTGACAGCTTTCGCTCATCCCTGTACGTACAGGCAATGTTTCTAATCCACAAAAAACAGTATGGATCGCAACGCCGCAGCGTAAACTACGCCAGTGACGTCACATCGGCACCACAGGTGTCGGAAGTTAGCTAAAGCTGTCCTGGTCTGCTCGATTCGAAAAGTGCTCTCGCCTCCGGCTAGTCCACACGAATTTATACACCTGCCCAGGTAAACAAATTTATTTCGCACGTCAATTGACGGCTCTGGAAGCATGGTTTGATCTCAACTGAATCTCTCGTTTATGATATTCTACAACTGAATGTGCTGCACACAGGCCGCCTCATGTTTCAGTTGGCGCGATATTCGAGATATCACGGTATATTTTCATGAGGGAAACTACTCACAAGGTTGCTAAAAACTCTTCGACAGCTCACGACCGGTTTCGCCCTTCTTGGGGCTCATCAGGTAGACACAGTAACCGATTCCCGTCAATCTTATCTTCTACTTGAACCCAAATTAGACTGTTTTCGATTACAACCATAACCACCGTAGCACGAGTAAAGTTGCTCATCCCGTGTTTGATGCACCCTTTATCAAGACAACTTCCTTCAAAAGATCAGAGGGCAGTTGGAAGGAGGACCTTGGAGGTTAGAGTTTCAGCATCCAGCCCAAAATTCTATTGCGGTTCGGCAACTCGTTCAAACAGCGGCAACAACAACTGACGGTTCTTGATAGTGTGTAACCGTAGTCGTCAGTTCTATCTAGCGAGTTATAGTACCGAATACTTATAATGTCAGTAGGAAAAATCCTCACCAAGAAAAGTTGAGGACCCGGATAGTTCTTCTATCCCGCGTGAGTATGGGTCTCGTTGCAACAGCCTATAATAAGACATGTATAACGATCAGGAACACCAACACTTATCCTCGACCTGACAGGAGCCGTTAGGACTTCAAACGACAGCGTTCACAGATACGCCTTTGGCACACACTGCCAGCCTCTCAAATCACGGGCACGAAGGATGGGTTGCTAAATGATTGACGGAGCATAAGAAACAGATTCATTGGCATGCAAGCTACAATTACGGACGCTTAATGAATATAAATACGTTTGACGCTTTGTGTAAGGTGTTTTTGTTTTGCATTGATTATGCAAATGAGTTGTCAAGGTCAGTTTCAGATCACAAGGAGCTCAATCAATGGGGATAGCGACAAGCTGTTCCCAGGCACCATGCTAAATTTGACTAGAATGCCAAAGCGAGTGTTGAAAACCAGACGACAGTTGTGCGTCCGCGAAGTGGTGAAAAAGTTCACCCAAAGTACGTCCACAATTGCCATTTTTATAACTCATCGACATATGTACGTCTTCTTTCTCATCAAAGGTCGCAGTGAAAACACATGGAAGCCTTTCCTTCATTTGAGAGTTACTTCATGGTGCAGAGCGGGATACAGGATCTGTACCATAAGGGTCGATAGCCCGGAGCGCCTGACTAGCGATGTTTAAGCATCACCGTTAAGGCAGTTTCACCATCAACTATGTATCAGAATCAAAAGCTCGGAACCCAAAACCTTAGGGTTCGGAAAATTTCTCCGCAAACCAGATGAGCAAACGTTGGCGATATCACACAGGATGGCTCGTCACTGTCAAATCTAAGATCCACTGATTGAACACGGGAGAATTTGCGGTGTTCGCCACTAGAAGCAAGGGTGGACCACCATTGTCGCCTACCTTACTCTGACTATGAAGCCTGGAAAACTGTAACTGATAACATCCATGGAATTGATTCCAACGTGGAAGTCCGCAATGAAATAACCTAACAGCGCTCCGTCCTCCAATCACATTCACGTTCATGGATGTCTCCCTCCAAGATCGACTTAAGTACTCCACCTATATTACATACAATATACACAGTACGTTACCTAGATGACAGGAAAGCCTTGCTCGCTCTCTTTTTCCCATGAAAAACTCGAGAGGCAGTATTCCTTATTCTCCACCATATGAATTGACAACATATCACAATTTACATGCACGTACGCAAGTTGAACAAAGATGTGTCATCACAGACGAGAAGTAATTGGGCTCTTCTGAGAAGGGGAATTACCGTCTGGAGGATTGTTCTTGCCGTAGACCATGCAGTGGCTGGTCTTCGGCAGTTTGCCCAAGCCGTACGTTCAAAAGTAACTTTACTCGGGAGATCAAGCGACACGAATAAAACATAAAGCATAGCATGTCACTAACCTGCGGGCTAGAGCGTAAACCGAATGAGTTACCTTGGGAAAAGTGATCAACACCTGTAACCCACATTTTTGGTAGTTGGTCGTTGGCTTGTCCACTGAGCTGGGCAATTTAATTACAAACGTTTCATCACCAATCGAGGTGACATCATCAACGAGTAGTTATGCGTAGCGGTGGGTTAGTGGTTGTAACCCTGTTATTTTCTTCTCGATTTGAAAGCTCCTCGACCCTTCCGGGCATTCTGCTGGTTGATGTCTCCTTACTAGTAGCTTATAAGGAGCTTACAAGGGAGAATAATCCACAAGTCACACGAACCTTCCAACTGAGAGGTCCTCATTCGAGGGACCAGTCAACACGTGATGATGATGTGAATGAATGGCGAGTGGCGCTTTATCCCTTCTAAGGGCTGGTTTTTCACACTGCTGGTCGCTCGTGGCCGATCGGTTAATGTTTTGACTACTAGCAGAGAAATCGAAAGTTCTATTCTACCTGGAAATTCGCGGGATTTGCACTGCCGATGAATACCAGTTGAGATAAAAAAAAGCTGCAGTTCTCGGCTTTTCAAAATCACTTAACTCACGACACGGAAGCCTAAATGATAAATCTTCTAAACCCCTGTTCCTTTTTTGAAAAAAAAATAACTCCTTACTGTTTGGAATGCGTGCTTACTTCGAAAGTGAATGTCCACCCGTTCACAGACCAACAATTGACCTTATGAGTAATTCAGTCGTCGACCGGACTCACAATGGGACCTCTCAGTGATCTTACTACATTGTTGTGTACCTACAAAAGTTGAGAATTGTGACCGGTACTCTCACCCCTAATCTTTTATGACTTACTGAAACCGATCTGATTAAGACATGAGGACCTGTGATTAGGAAAACCATGGACCGGTGAATCGGGCAGCCCATGCTTCCAAGAAAGCAACCCTTGGTTCCATGGCTAGAGTTTGTGCGGTCCTGTGAATCCAGAAGAAGGCTAGAGAGACCGCTTGCAGGAATTCCTCGAGACAATCAATTTGAGACTATTTCCCGCCAGTGCTTTAACAAATTTTATTTCGCAAACAACCTTCTATGAATGTAGATAACAAGTTATCGCGGTCCAACCTTCACAGTTATTACTTATTCGAGTTCAAACGGGCGACGAACTAAGGTGGAAACTGCAACAACCAATTCATGAGGGAACAATGCAGGGTTAGGGGCCACTGCTGAGAGTTGTCTCTCACCCCAGGATCGTACAGGAATTATAAACTCGCGAAAGGGTGTGTCCGAAAAATCTCTTTTGTCCGGATTACTGAAATGATCGATAGGTTTGAACGCAGCATGAGCATTTCGATTAGTTATGTCCAGTTTTGTGCAACCTATCGGCACCTCAGGCTTCGCACCGCTCTCGGATTACATGGCAGCTAAGCGTTGACGAGGTGGTCTCATTGAAGCCAATTGACGCACGGAAAACGTGCCGAACCTACTACTGAAAATAAGTTGGTTTACACAGCCGTCTGCATCAAATTACCCAACCACGGAGAAATTCGATCTACAAATATTGAAGGATTGTAAGCCGCTTAGAAAATGAGCCGAGAATAACAAACGTAAGCTCAGGCAGGTGGTGTGTGTGTGTGTTTTGATACAAGTAGCTGAGACTGGTGAGACACAGAACAAGTTAGAAGCACGATTTCATGAGGCCACATTGTGCATGTACACTTGTGGTGGTGTGCGTTTGTGTCCCTACAATCTCACTTCGGTGTCCAAAAACACGATCGTACGGTGTAGCAGGTCGTCAGAAAAACAATCAGAACAAAATCTCATGGACTACGAACCCAATCGACGTAGTGCACGATTCGTTCAAGGTCCCAACCGAAGCTGGGGTTAGAGAATGACGAGACGATGTTCCAAGGATTATCGGAGTTTCAACAAGCCCACTCGGAAGACAACAGTGGTTATTAAAGGTTTACATTCCCACTGTCAGCATAACTGCAGCTCGCAAATGAGACTCTGAAGTCGTTTGAAGGAGTCGAGGACGTCTGTGCTTTGGGATTAAGAACACTAAGTCAATAATTCTGGACCCAGGGTTGGAAAACACGCCACTTACCTCAAGTAGCAAATGGACAATGAATGCCTGCCATCTCCCGTGTTTGCAGAAGTTCCGCAAACTAGACTCGAGGTTTTACCAGCCCTAATAACTGTGTAGTGGATTGTTATTGAGAGTGAAACAGCTAGACAAACAGATAGGGTATGCAATGGCCAGTACGATTGTCCTGGACATCCTGGTCACCGTGTATAGTGGTCCCGTCCAGTATATGAAAGACGTCATGCGAAAGTGAGATGATTGACATGTAATTCCTTCAAACCGACTGAACCAACAGATTACTGGCGAATATTGGGTTGCAAAGCTGATTCCAATGATATTCACTGGTTACACTACACGGCCCAATTCGACGAATAGGCGATGATGTCGAACAATCTTGTAGAAATGACGATGGTAACCACGTCTTTTACCTGATCGATTTCGCCACCAACACCTGATTCAATGAAGCCCTGCATGAACGACAAGTGTGAAGTCTATGCTCACTGCTTTGAAAAATTCACGTGACTGTGCGAAGACCAAATGCAACACCGGAAGGCGCCAGAGGCATAAGCTGTAGGGCACACCCGGAGAAATTAATACGATTGCTCCGACTCAGAGCATCCAATAAGCCCGGTAACTAAGCCGACTGAATTTTTGGACACAATGAGTATGTGCTGAGTAGTAAGACAGTGCCAACATTCAACTGACGTTCTCCATCGAAACGGAGAAGACTGAGTGCAAAGAGGAATGTGAGCTTTTGCACAACCTAATATTTCTAGCAACCTATTCCAGGCTATCACAAGATTATTGGTGACCTGCTTGAATATGCCTATTCACGGATAAGGGAAGTCAGTATGGCTTTTTCCAACATATAAGGACTTGAGTTGATAATGATAAGTACAGAAACTGTGTTATTTCTAGCGTCAGAAAAATCGAGATTTTAATCAAATTTAGAGGAATCTCCGATGCCATGGGCACCCTAAAGAAATCGTCCAGCTGTAGCACACTTTCAGTGCCTAACTACCATGCCACCAGAAGGAAGCACGAGGGCTGGGATACTGTCAGGTTGCCCAAGTCTAGACAGAGGAGGTCGAGAGGCTTTCCGGGTTCGAACCACAGACCTTCCGGTCAGTAAATTCGCGCTCTAACCACTGAAAGATCTCGCCCCATGGGCACCCTAGTCCAATAGGAAATGTCCCTGGAGTTTTTAAACGCATCTCGACTTCACTGGTTTTATTCTTTCGGTCGTGTTTACACTGCACTAATCAACTGAGCACGACACCGAGGTTAATAAGAAAAACCGGCTTCCTCACTTTTGTTCCACGACGCGATACAATTTGAACTTGATAAAACTTGGCCGTGCTTTTATCCGAGAATTTAATTTCAGAGAGCTACAATAGATTCATCGTTATTTGGTTTGAACTGTCTTCAAAATGAAGACACTAATCTGGAAGTACAATGTCTTGAAATTTCCACGTTTTATCCAGCTGGCAATTAAATTCAACCAGAATGTCAGAAACCTCTGGAAAGTCATCAAAACCGAACATTATAGACCTCAAGGAGGGCACAGTGCTGAGAAACAAGTTGTCGATGGGTTACACGTAACACCAATGATATGAATAAACGCAAGACGTGAGTAACTTGTCACAGCGTAGAGAATACTAAAATAATGGGGCTGTAATGTATCGGAATAGCTGGTTGAATAGGGATGCTGACAACTGGGTCACACGTATGGGTCGTCCCGCAGAAAACGGTAAAAGAGGCGGTGGAGTGGCCACTCATGTAAGATGAGAAATGGTGTTGCTTTTTACGTTTGCTGTGGAATTTCAAAAATGATAAAAATCGACAACTGGTAGGGGGAATTCCACATGGAAACCACTTTGCCGCTCGCAGCTAGCCGCTGTTATGGCCAGGAAGCCTGTCCCGAACGTAAATGGTTAGAAGATTGGGCCACTTACCGGTTCAGTATCAAAGCGAGCCCCGATTGGCCGAAAGCCTGGACCTAGACATGATTCAGTATCCACAGAATGCCGGTTGCCAATGGCGTTCCTAGAAGGCTTCGGTGTTTCCAGAATGTTGTCGCCGCTTCCACTCTATATACGACAAACTGTAGAAACGCTTTTGACCTGATTTCGGGCGCTGTGCACCTTTGGTACTTGTTTTGACGCGCACGCTAGCTTGGAAGGTTCAGACAGAACTAAGCTGAGGAAATACCGTTATCATAGCAGAATTTCATACGAGAAAATGGGGAGAGAGACGCAGTTTTTGTCCACAATTTTGTCCCAAATTGGATACGCTTTTAATAAAACAACGCCCGAACCCGTTGTGAAAGACTACAATATAAAGGAACGCGACTGGACAGAGGAAAATCATACTAAAATGAGTAAGAATCTACTCATGAGAAGCAGTCCTCACTGCCAAATCCCTCACTGCTAATGTCTCCTCACGGGAACATAGCAAAGGCCTTACTGTAAACAACTAACGAAAAGTTGATTACAAACTAAAATGGTTTACTCAGGACGGAGGTATGCTTTCAAGGATAAGTAATTCAAGGTTATTCAAGGTATATTTAGGTTGAGAAGCTCTAGGAAGTTTACTGTACTAGTATACTAGTTTAGTATACTATCTTGACCAAAAAATTCAACAACGAATGGATTGACGTATGTACCCAGGGAGTTTCTTGCTGGTCAAAGCCGATCCACAGAAGAGCCCTCAAGACCGCCTCATCAAAGATATGACTATTGTTCCAGAAAAATGGCAAAATAATGGTGTCCGTAAACTGCTCAGGCATAATACGGACTCAAGAATCGTTCGTAACCGCAGACGTCGCGCACTCCATTAAACAGTGGTCGGTAAATCACATCCATGTATCTAATATGAGCATGATACACCGAGTATACGTGGTTCTCACTCTAAAACGAATTAACCTCTCAGTAATAGTAACGCTTTCTCAGGTTGCGGCGCAAAACCGGGAAAATTCTGACCTCTGCCACAATTTTTATGATCGGACGACATATAAGTGCACTTTGCATGCCGGAGTACTTTTTTGCAGCAGCCATTAGTCCGAACATCCAATAAATCATCGGTTCACGTGACGGACGTGGCAAATCGCTCTGTTTTGATAACGATTTAGGTCAGCGGGTGATGTTGGATTTGTACTGAGATCTTCCGTGAACTATGGTGGGATTAAGAGATGCTTCCGTAGTGGAGTTGTGCGGTGTTGTCATCGCACATCTCGCCCCAGAACTGCAAGAAAACAGCGACCAAGCCTGACTTTGCAAATGGTGCATCTCGGGAGTAGATATACACTAGACTGATATGGAACATCATAGGAAGTAAAGTCACGATCGAGAAATTAACATGAAAAGAAAGCGAAAGCAGCGGGAAAAACTCACATGAGGCTCCTAGTTTTAGGCTAACCGTAAAGCACACGTGGAGGGATGACAAGCAAATGAACTGCTTGATAACGGACCGGAATCACTTGAGCAGCGAACAAAGTTTGAGATTAACCCCTTGTAACACGTACTGCAGTTATCCAACCAGTGTAATAAAGAGTGATGTTTTCAACCCCGAACTACCGTAAGATAAAAAGACTATGGCACGGAAATGCGAAGCGGAAGGGATCAAGGTCAAATTGAACGCTGCGACATTTCCGGATCCTCCTGCCATTGGTTCAAGTAATATTCCCTGCTCATAATCATGAAGCCCCCAAAGCGAATAAGGTGGCGTACATGCTAATTGGCTAGGTATCTAGCCGTGTGTCTGATCTTACAGGCCGGGGAATGAGGTTTGTAAGGAAACTGGTGGCGCCATACACTAACATGATACTGAGGCGTTAACTTCAATGCTACTCAAAAGTGCTCTCTTTACGATCGACTGTTCTCAGGAGCACCGGACTAGTTGTACATAGTCTACATTTCTACAGCTTACTAAGGACTTCATGACTGCACTGTAATCAGATTACGGATTTGATGGTCTCGGGATAGTTGACCCGATGGGATGAAAACCACTGGTGGGAAGTTCCTTGGTTCCGGTTAACCTGTAGACTCTTGGTTATCTCCGTTCAGGCTTGGACAACCAGCTACCGCATCTCCTTCAAGTACCACAGGAAGACTCGTGTTTTGTTCAATCTTTGATTTCACGAATTCGGTTGACAGGAAAACATTACTACAGAGTGTAAAATAGCAGTTTTCAATCGTCACTAGCACTGGGGCACTCTCCGGTGATCAGTTGTAGGCACATTATTCTTGATCGTTTTCCTTCAGCACATAGGGCTTTCTAGGTAAGAATCAAATGATCCCCAAAAACTGGTAGTCACATCTGTAGGTTGTGTAGCTCAGATTGCATACCTTGTACGCCGAACACCTTCCTAACTTCTCAGACCAGCTAGTGCAAAGTACTGGACACGTGCTGACTGGCGACGATCTGGAAACCAGGCACGACAGCTTGAGGGAAGGCCGCTCGGAACTTTCGCAGAAGACAACCTAGTCAAGCAATCAGCGGCACGAACCCATCAGAGCTAGAGCCCTCCTCTGGTACATTACTACTGGTACATTACTAGTATATGACCTTTCGTCCTGAGAGCACGCCACGACCGAGTGTATATCAAAACGTCTCTAATGAATGAAAAGTGCTACTTAAAAACGGGTTCATTGAGCTGGGATGGCGTGCAGAAGTTGAGCCAACCTGACAGATATAGGATGTTCTAACACCCCCATCCCTAACTTTCTTCCTCAGCCAAGATAAGTCAATCAACGGGATGAGAGTCAAGCTGATTCCTTAAAGCACCAAATCGGTATCTCTAGTGAGGTTTATCCCGACATTATGGAAATGCCAGAACGAATTTTTGAGTAAAACATGAAACGAAAAAAAAGCTTCCAAATCCAGTGACTTACTGCTACAAACAGGTTTGCCAGTGTCGTTGTAATTGGGAGGAAGATCAACCGCGACGGGCGGAACGACTTTAGTCGCTGAGGGGGGCGCTTCTTCGCTCACTTCTGACTTTTTCGATACACTATCCTGAATCTAAAGAATAAAAAACAAACCAAAATTATCGCAGCACTTAAAGATGGTTGGGAACACAGTAAAACCAAAGATCATACATACAATCTCAAGTAACTCTTACTGCATAATTTGATTAAGAACTGCGCTCCTGGGGCGTCATGCGATGAGTGGCCTTCGTGATCCGCCATGTCTCGCACTGAGGAGTGGAATACTCTCACAAAAAAGACTTCTGGAGGACTGCTACTCTCAAAATTAGTACACCCCCACCCCAAAGATATAGTCTCAGAAAAGACTAAATATGCATATTCCCCAATTTTGGGAAGAGTAGCGTATTGGGAAACAGGAATCAGGATGCTAGTACGGCTGGAAAAAAACACCACGTAGTTAAAGTGCTTCTATTTCAACCTACTTGTGAGGCCATCCGATAACTTCCAGAAAGATAACATATGTCGCAAAGGTACAGTACAGTATGGTGAGAATTCAGTGATTAATTTAAACACCACAAAGGCAAATAACAACAAAATGAAACAGAGGGAAGATGCGCGCCATTCCCCAATGGTCATTTGCAAAACTAACCAAATCTGGCAGATTCAGGACACAGTTGGAATACGTTGGACTTTAGCTCCGGGGAACGCCCAGAACGTAACGGTAGTGACCTTAACTCAACTCTATCAATATGTTCGTTCAACCACTCAGCGTTAAGAACTGACAAGGGTGAAACGTACTCATGCACACCTATCATTCGAGTTACAACTCTCAACAGGCATTGGCGAAAACGTGACGCCAATCTCAACTGAAATACAAATTTAGTATTAGATTTACGCGAAACGGACGAGAAGATATGGTTGGTGTGCTAGACAGATTGCTTACGTCGTAAATAAAAGAGAGGTACAAGCCCTTGGTACAGCATATATAGTCAGCATGGGATGAAATGCCGATCTACGGAGGTAACGGTACACTGGTCTACATGCGATCATTCACGTACAAATCAATCGACCAACTTATCAGCCATAAATCATGTAACATGGGCACAATGGTTCTAGCTGATGACGTTTCGATAGTCGAAAATGGGAGACCGTGGGAGAATGCTAAGCATTGGGGGCGATGGCATGTTCAGTCAGTTTGGGAAATGGATAGCTTTGTTGCACGACTGCGTGACTGGGTTACTTGTGTCAGCCTCATTAGCCATTGACGGACCGATTCACGGGACCCAAACTAAAGATGCCACATTGACATAGTGGTCAGGAAATGATGTTGGCGACTATTTTGACTGAACATTGGTTCCACAAGGTTCAACAATGCCAGGAGAGAGTAGTCAAACCAAGAAAAGTGAGACCCCGTACTAGAACGCAGTCTGGAAGTAACATCGTGCTGTCCTCGGCGATAGGAGTGTGAAGTCAGTAAGGCGCCTCTCCCAGGCGACTAGCGAGGAAAGAGGGGTTAGAAAAGGTTGGCCCTAAAAACCGCACACCCCGATTCCCCAACGTTTGACCGTTGCCACCGGCGCATTAGGTAACACGGTCGAAATACTTTTAAAACCAAGAAATTTGGTGATACCAAAACGGCACCTACTGAGCACAGCCGCATCAGGAGTGAGACAGTGATGCCTCACTCTCTGCACCCTCGAGCTAGACCGACCCACTGCAGCCGAGCAGGTCAGACTATTGAGCCATTGGCTCCAGGAAGCGTTCTCAAGCGAAATCCTACTGCCCGCTGCTTCGCAGGTCAGACTTTTGAGTGAGAGGCTAAAGGTAGGGTCCCCGAACAAACCTTATATCATCCCACTGCCCTGTGGATCAGACTTTTGAGTCAAAGGTTGAAGGTAGGATACCTCAACCAACTCCCTTTCTTCGGCATGGGCAACCAAGAACTAACGCTTGCCCTCACAGTTGTGTTCACCGATTTCCCTCCCCAGCCAATTTCCGCCACAAAAACAAACGTTTCCGGGGCATTTGACTGTCAGTTATATGACCAAAGGGCCTGCTCACCGCTTCCTATTAGGAATGAACCAAATAACAAATTTCTGAATCCAGGAAATGCTTCCTGCATAGGAGCTATTAACGTCCGTAAACTATATCAAATTGGCAAACAGGCAATGCTTGCTGAAACCTTATATTTCCTTAAAATTAATGTATGCTGCGTACCCGAAACACTCATACAAGACCCAAGTGTGGTGATCCAGAAGCAATAACTCGTGTAATATATGATGTGGGAGCTGCACTCAGCCCAAGAGCTGAGGGCGTTTGTTGGGTTGGATCCCAGGGAATAGTCGTCTTTGCGCCTTTCGGTTATCCAGCTCAATCGAGCTAAATGCCTCTTGACATAAAAACCGGTGTCTGTCGGTGGCATCAGTTTATGCCTCAACAGACTGCAGGTCTGATGTTGGGGACACTTTCTATCGAGAGTTATCTAGGATCATTCGTCAAGCAAGAAGCACTGATACTGTGGTCCTTGCAGGCGACATAAATACCCGGGTAGGTCGTCTGAGCTCCTTGGAATAACATTGGAATGGTCGATTCGGAGTCGATGCTCGTCGCACAGAAAATGGATAGCAAACCTTCAGTTGTGTGCTGATCATCAACTGTTTCTGGCAAGTACAAACTTTCGACATAAATGTTGGCGTTCCACAACCTGGCGGTCACCATTTGCAAATCAACAATGAACGCAGTTGGATCACGTGCCCATCAGACATCGTAGGACAGCCACAACTTAGGACTTCCGTTCCTTCTGGAGCACACAGTCCGATTCTGATCAAACCATGGTGTGTGCACGCCTGACAATTGTTTCTCTCCAGGCCCCCGCAAGTCGGCTGGAAGCATGCCAATCCACTATCTTCGAATACCTACCATAGCTCAACAGTATCGATTTGAACAAGCCCAAAAACTCCCCACATTAACCCAATGCTGTCTCGGTAGTGAGCACGTGGATAGAGTGTGGCAAAATGTGAGAGGAACTGTGCTAGCGGCGTTCAGAGCTGCCTGTCGGAATTCTCCTATTGGACCGCAAGGCCACTGAATATCATTCAGTTCGGTATCCAGCAAGCAGCAGTACGACGGCGCAATTAAATCCCTCAAACGCCAAATCAAGAAGAGCCTAGGGAAAGAGAGAGCTCTGGTGAACACTTGAAGCTCGGGAAATGGAG
>NW_008751721.1:1145470-1176363 GCF_000715545.1 Opisthorchis viverrini | reverse complement strand
ATCGACCAACTTATCAGCCATAAATCATGTAACATGGGCACAATGGTTCTAGCTGATGACGTTTCGATAGTCGAAAATGGGAGACCGTGGGAGAATGCTAAGCATTGGGGGCGATGGCATGTTCAGTCAGTTTGGGAAATGGATAGCTTTGTTGCATGACTGCGTGACTGGGTTACTTGTGTCAGCCTCATTAGCCATTGACGGACCGATTCACGGGACCCAAACTAAAGATGCCACATTGACATAGTGGTCAGGAAATGATGTTGGCGACTATTTTGACTGAACATTGGTTCCACAAGGTTCAACAATGCCAGGAGAGAGTAGTCAAACCAAGAAAAGTGAGACCCCGTACTAGAACGCAGTCTGGAAGTAACATCGTGCTGTCCTCGGCGATAGGAGTGTGAAGTCAGTAAGGCGCCTCTCCCAGGCGACTAGCGAGGAAAGAGGGGTTAGAAAAGGTTGGCCCTAAAAACCGCACACCCCGATTCCCCAACGTTTGACCGTTGCCACCGGCGCATTAGGTAACACGGTCGAAATACTTTTAAAACCAAGAAATTTGGTGATACCAAAACGGCACCTACTGAGCACAGCCGCATCAGGAGTGAGACAGTGATGCCTCACTCTCTGCACCCTCGAGCTAGACCGACCCACTGCAGCCGAGCAGGTCAGACTATTGAGCCATTGGCTCCAGGAAGCGTTCTCAAGCGAAATCCTACTGCCCGCTGCTTCGCAGGTCAGACTTTTGAGTGAGAGGCTAAAGGTAGGGTCCCCGAACAAACCTTATATCATCCCACTGCCCTGTGGATCAGACTTTTGAGTCAAAGGTTGAAGGTAGGATACCTCAACCAACTCCCTTTCTTCGGCATGGGCAACCAAGAACTAACGCTTGCCCTCACAGTTGTGTTCACCGATTTCCCTCCCCAGCCAATTTCCGCCACAAAAACAAACGTTTCCGGGGCATTTGACTGTCAGTTATATGACCAAAGGGCCTGCTCACCGCTTCCTATTAGGAATGAACCAAATAACAAATTTCTGAATCCAGGAAATGCTTCCTGCATAGGAGCTATTAACGTCCGTAAACTATATCAAATTGGCAAACAGGCAATGCTTGCTGAAACCTTATATTTCCTTAAAATTAATGTATGCTGCGTACCCGAAACACTCATACAAGACCCAAGTGTGGTGATCCAGAAGCAATAACTCGTGTAATATATGATGTGGGAGCTGCACTCAGCCCAAGAGCTGAGGGCGTTTGTTGGGTTGGATCCCAGGGAATAGTCGTCTTTGCGCCTTTCGGTTATCCAGCTCAATCGAGCTAAATGCCTCTTGACATAAAAACCGGTGTCTGTCGGTGGCATCAGTTTATGCCTCAACAGACTGCAGGTCTGATGTTGGGGACACTTTCTATCGAGAGTTATCTAGGATCATTCGTCAAGCAAGAAGCACTGATACTGTGGTCCTTGCAGGCGACATAAATACCCGGGTAGGTCGTCTGAGCTCCTTGGAATAACATTGGAATGGTCGATTCGGAGTCGATGCTCGTCGCACAGAAAATGGATAGCAAACCTTCAGTTGTGTGCTGATCATCAACTGTTTCTGGCAAGTACAAACTTTCGACATAAATGTTGGCGTTCCACAACCTGGCGGTCACCATTTGCAAATCAACAATGAACGCAGTTGGATCACGTGCCCATCAGACATCGTAGGACAGCCACAACTTAGGACTTCCGTTCCTTCTGGAGCACACAGTCCGATTCTGATCAAACCATGGTGTGTGCACGCCTGACAATTGTTTCTCTCCAGGCCCCCGCAAGTCGGCTGGAAGCATGCCAATCCACTATCTTCGAATACCTACCATAGCTCAACAGTATCGATTTGAACAAGCCCAAAAACTCCCCACATTAACCCAATGCTGTCTCGGTAGTGAGCACGTGGATAGAGTGTGGCAAAATGTGAGAGGAACTGTGCTAGCGGCGTTCAGAGCTGCCTGTCGGAATTCTCCTATTGGACCGCAAGGCCACTGAATATCATTCAGTTCGGTATCCAGCAAGCAGCAGTACGACGGCGCAAGTAAATCCCTCAAACGCCAAATAAAGAAGAGCCTAGGGAAAGAGAGAGCTCTGGTGAACACTTGAAGCTCGGGAAATGGAGAAGGCTTTTGTTACCGGAAACAGCCGTGTCAGGCGCCTTGTGGGACTGTCCTTGTGGGACTGTACGCCAACCCCAGAGTGTGAAGGCTTACGGGAAGCTCTCGTCTAAGTTCAATGCAACAAGTGGCGCCAGGCAAGGTTGCCCTCTTTCATTTTTTTCTGTTCAACTTCGTCATTGATACGAGTATGGAAGACTCACTTCCAGCATCTAATACCTGTGTAAAGTGCTACTGCAAGACAGGGTGGGCTGGAACCAGTCTCATGCTTGCGAATGAGCGATTGGAGTAGCAGACAAGTTTGTCTGCCTGGGCAACTGTATCACTCCAGGTGGTCTTGCGAAAGATGATATTTCCGTCCGGATAGGCAAGGTCACAGCACCTTTGGTGAACCTGCATCATCTGTGGCGTAAAAGTGACATCGGTTTGTCCAGCGAAGGTCGAGTTTACAATGCCAAAGACGTCGAGAGACTCAGTGTTTGACCATAGGTGTCTTTGGAGCATTGCCCAAGTCTGGTGGGACCATAGGATCAGTACTGCTGAAGTACGTTGGACGGGTTTCCGACTAAATAACTCACCCAAGACAGATGAATTGATCACACTCCATAGGTTGCGCTGGCTTGGCCACGTGCTCCGTATGCCAGTCGACCGACTTCCTCGAAGGGTCCTTTTTTTCACAACCACGCGGAGGGTGGAAACGAGCCAGGGGAGGTCAAACAATAACTTGTCAGTGAAGTCTAAAAGTTGTTACCAGCAAACTAAGTTGCGTTGGTCATTGCCGCCTCCATGGCTGAGGACCCCAAGACAGGACACATCAACGGTTAGAGAGAGATGCTGATAGATATGGCCCAGTCGCGCCCTCAATGGCGCGACCCCACCTAAAAGTCCACTATTTACACATTAGCTACCACAAAGCTGCCGTGTACCATACACCACTGACGTCAAACTCGTATCATAAGTATCGCATGTCAGCCTAAGCTGTCACGGTCTTCCCGATTCGAGAAGTAATCTCGCCTCCAGCAAGTCCACACGAACCTATGCAACTGCCCAGGTAAACAAATTTACTTGCCACGTCGATTGGCGGGTCGACAAGTATGAGATTTGGGTATAACCCCACCCAGTTTTGTGGAATCATTTAACGTTTTGCAGACGTAAAGCGCAAGCCGAAATGTGCTGCAAAATCATATAGGTTATTTAAAACGGTTTGCATTTTTGGAGGACATGAACCAAGGAAAACAATACCATCGTATACTCAAAGTCGGTGAGCGAACATCCCGGAAACATTTCGATCAGTTCTATAAGCAGGCAGGGAAATTTCAAGCAGCGCAAGCGAACGAATTTGAGGACGAAAAGTGAGAGAGGACAGCCTTGTCTTGGACGTGACAAATCGAGGCGAGAGGCTGCGATATACGCGTACCCGATACATTAGTTCGAATACAGTGCCTTGATCGTCCAGCTGTAACACCATTCCGGTGCCTAGCTGCCATGCCACCCGAAGGAAGCGCGAGGGCTAGGATACTGCCAGGTTGCTCAAGCCTAGACAGGGGAAGTTGAGAAACAAAGGTCGGTTTCGAACCACGGACCTTCCGGTCAGTAAATTTGCGCTGTAACCACTTGAGCCATCTCGCCTCACAGTGCCTTAATAAGCGAAATATTCTGGTATTCTGTTTTCGTCCTGAATCATCCGAAGGATGTTCTTCAGACTGTCCCCCAGGAACTCAATACCTTTGAAGAGTGCGGGGTGCAGACCATCCAGACTAGGTACCTTGCAGCATTGAAGTAGAACTGGAATAGGGCGGAGGTGTTGCTGCAGCGAAAGCCTTCTCCATCATTTGGGCATTTGCAATCCACCAGCGATTTCTGTAATTCGTCAAACTCCTGATTATCCGGTGTTTGAAGGATCTGTGTGTAACGTCATAAACACCAGTCGCTCATGTGACAGTTCTGGTAGCAATAAGGTCTGCTGATATCGACGATATCCAGTGTTCATTCGTTCGAGCCGGATGGCTCGAACAGGCAGTTCTGAAAGCTGCGAGCCCAGATTCTTTGACTTCCCATCATCTACATGACCGTGCGCTTTCGATAGCTTTCTAATCAGATCAACTCAATATTCCTAACCTGCTGAAGCTCGTCAAAGTTGATGAGTGGAGTTGATCGGCTTTGGCACGCGTAATGTTGACACAAAGCGAAGTGACAGTCAGAGTTAAGTTATGTACCTCAGAAGGATCTTCAATTGAGGCTCTCCATCGGTAGCTTGTAGCTGCATGATCTGTCTGACTGCAGGACTGCCTGGCGGTAGGTGGTCCCCAAGTAACTCGAAGTGAAGATTTGCGCTGGAAGTTTGTATTGGCCAGGACCGACGGTGTTCTGCACACAACTGAAGCAGCCGTTCCCCATTATCCGTACGCTTAATATCGACTCCAAGTATACCACCTAACTCTGCCTCTTCCGAGCGTAGTCGTCAGAGTTTGGCATTCATATCACGTGCCAAGTTATGCCTAAATTAATCGGGATTGGAATATGTATGGCTACTGTGGCATTTTTTTCGTACCCAGTTGGTGCATTGAGGGCAAGCTGATTGGCGCAATAAAACTGTTAGCCTTCAGGCAAACTGTACACAAGGGAATAAGCTAATCCAAATAAATCCCTTTTCTTCTAATCCACCGAAGTTAAACGCCTAACTTGATCATGCGTTTGCAGTACTTAAGTATATGTCACATAGCTGTTCTGGTCACCTTATCTTTGAGTCTTTCTCCCGCAGACTACTGGAAATAGAATCGTTCGACTTTAAGGGCACGGGGCTTCTTCGCAACACAAGAAAGTAATTCGTCTACAGCACACTTCCGGAGTCCGGCTACTATGCCACCCAAAACCAGAGGGCCGAAATACTTCCAGGTTTCCTTGACTATTGAAGTGAAAAACCTCAAAAGTAACTCACCAGACGACGTAAGTTGGTCAAACCAGGCTCTAAGTGAGCGTATTGTCCTAGATAGTATTATCACAAACGGGAGATTCAGACCAACATCACACTTTTCTGATCAGAATTACCAATGCCAACGTTGGCGTTAATGATTATTATAACCGGTTCGATAACTACGGGTCCCAAGCATCTGTGTGCTACGCTTCTGCTGTAACAGAATGCACGTGGAACAAGCCCCTTCACCTGGATCATACTGTATTGATGAGGGTTTGTAAGCGGGAAATTTATAAGGCAAAAAGCAAGGATGCCACTTGCCACGCCCTGACTGAACAGAGCTCTAACTATGGTGAGAAAGCTATCCGCCGGGTCAGAGGCTAACTGTGACGGAACGGAGTGCACCGTTACCCCCACTATAGCGTGGAGCATAAACCCGCTGGGCGTCATGTTCTGAGTGGTCGTCAGAGTCGTCTCGAGGTTTCGCACCGCCCCAGATGAACTGCTCCCGATAGTCATTAACTGTTGAGGTGCAGCACAGGACTACGTCATGGTACATCGCTGCGGTGATTTCCATGAATCGATATACGTCCCATTTCCAAGTTCTTTCTGTGACACACAATTAGCCTGCAACCAACCGCACCTTTTGCTCTTTGAAGGATAATCCAGACCGCTGCTACCATAATACGGTGCGAAGCCAACATATAGTCTCTTGATGTGACCTACGAATTTGGGAATGGATGAAGCTATCTCAGAAGCATAGTAAGCATAAACAGCAGGTTCAGCACTGTCAGCATTCGAAAAGGAGCCTCTTTTCGTTGTTTGGGATAGACCCCTGGAGACTACTCAGAAAAACCTAACTATCCCAACAACGGAAGTTCTAAAAACCTTTGAGGGGATATAACAATGATGGGATCAAAAACCAAACACAAAGGAGATTCGCGTGCGACGCAAAACCAATCTAAAAATATTTCGAAACTTGTGGGACGAGTGATTGGTCCTGTGTTGTTTCTTTGCCGTTATGCAGGAAGAAGTGATCTGCACCGAAACACATTGCCCGCACAAAGTGCATCCAATGGTTCCCTGGAATGAAACGCCGCGCTTCGAAATTGACCCAGAGAACATAACCAGTTCACTTGCTAGGCAGGCACATTCGTCAGCTACGGAAAGTAAGAAAGTGGTGCTAAAACGTTGAGGCGATTGGTTCTCCCAATTCACGGGTTTGCGCTGAGAAGTAAAAGCCGAACGGGTCATTCTTTAATGAAACGAAGACAGTGGAGGGGAGTAGAACATGGCTGAAAACCAGGACCATGCACAGCTAGTAGATACGATTGGTAAATCAATCCAACTGCTCGTACGCAGTCCGATTGTTTTAAAGAACGTAGGTCTTTAAATGGGTGAGATGGCCCAAGTGGTTGGAGCGCGAATTTACTGACCGGAAGGTCCGTGGTTCGAATCCGAACTCTGCCTCTCAACTTCCCCTGTCTAGGCTAGAGCAACCTGGCAGTATCCCAGCCCTCGTGCAATCTTCGGGTGGCATTTCAGTTAGGCAGCGAAGGGGTGCTACAGCTGAACTTCAAGGATCAGATTGGATTCTTATAAGATCCTGTTTGAATTCAGTCCACGTCGTACCATTTCATGTTCTGTCACATTCACGTTATAGCATGAATGAACCGGACTACCAGAGCAGAAGCTCACAACCGGAGCGGTGCATTTGACTATGGTATCGTTAAACTTTATCTCCTTTTTTTGCAGGATACCTTGTCAGATATTCATGATCCGCCCATGGATGCCGTCGTCAGTATTAGTGACAGGTAGGTTGTGGCGATCGTCAAAAACGTCAAATATCAGACACTTAAACATCCAGGTCCTTTTAATACGAACCAAATGATAGGCATGTGCGAGGCGACAAGCGAATAATGTCGGAAGGCGACACCCTGGTGAGGTTCGCTCTCAAGTAGCACGAAATGCGAGTCAGAGTACCAACCGACATGAACGAAACCATCAACGGATGGACAACCACAAGATCTCTAGAAGGTTACGAAGAACACAACGGGCTCTAATAGATATGAGTAAGGAGAGAAGCACGGACCCACAGGAGTTCAATCAGCGGTTAATAATGCTCGAAAGAGGGAATTTCCTCCCTCAAGATAGGTGAACCAAACCTCAATGTTTACTACAACCGTCCTCCGGTCGAAAGTCCACAGGGGTGACAGCCTATATCAAACCGACCAATAAGAAAGAACTCGGTTCGTACTAAACTGGTGCGTCCGAACCCGACGTGAAAATATAAACAACAATCCCGAGGGGTTCGCTCACTAGTCCTTCATCCACCGAATGGCTACAAAATATTCTGGATAGACCTGGTAGCGGTCGTCACAACATAGAATGGAAATCCTCACCAGGTTGGGACAAATGTTTCCCACAACTCCTTGACAGCAGGGCGCGATTACAAGTATTTGTTTTACCTGAACCTATCCACGCAACACAATGGCACAATCGATGTAACCCATTTAGCTTGTCCGATGGCTGCAAGGTGTGCGGCGCGGTCTTTGAGCAGCAGATGACCTATGGACGAGTTATGGTCAAATGTTTGGTCAGAGCGGATTGGCCGAGAACTTCTCACTAACGGGGACAAAAGATACAACTCAAGAAGAACAACGTCAGGACGGATGTCAGACAGCCAACTGAACGGAACCACTTAGATAGCTATGTAGGAGGTTCGATCAGATACACATGTAGAAGATCCGTCAATTTCGACATCCACTGCACATCAACCTTTAAATTAATCATTAACAGTCATCATCAGAGAAAGCAACATCAACGGTGATACTGATGTTTCCCTGCCGTACAAACACAAAGATAATTCAATTATTCCTGAAGCATTAAAATGAAGCAAAAAGAATGGATGAGGAAGGAACCTGGTGCTGGCAGACATCAAGCATTCTGAGATGCCTACAGCTACAAACGCTCAATCAGACAATCTAGAAACAAACTGACAGCACGAACCCCACTGAAATCGACCAGCCGCCAGTTCTTGCAATGTTTCCAGCCAAGCGCTTTGAACAGAGAAAAAAGTTGAAAAATGCTTGTCCGGGGTACACGAGTGGGACGAACTGCGAACACGCTCTGCTAACCGCTGTCCTCAGATAAGAAGAGCCCTGTTCGTCCCAGCCTAGTATCAGTCGTTCCCCTATTTAAGCAAGTCATTGGACACGTAGTTGACCGTACAATTCATGGTCTGAAAGTCCCTAGTCAGGACAACACAGATTGACATCTTTCCACGAGATGTGGGCATAAACACTCACCGAAATAAAATCGATAAAACCCAGTACAATCTCGGTCGAGATAACATCCGGCGGTCAAAGGTCAACAGGTCAACATGACCCAATCACCTAACTTGCTGACCGCGTGCATGAGCGATTGTGCTTGTACCAATCACTTTTGAGTGTAGAGATCCAATTAGTGATTTCGTAGAGTAGTGGTTTCGCGATTGTCGGATGGTTTTTCCGACAGCATGCAGCGGACACTCCAGTCCCTCATAGGCAAGTATAAGGGCTGTGACGGTAGTCACGTGACGTCCTCCGCTAACTTCAAACGCCTTGAAAGCTAGTTGGCAGATATTTAGAAATCCGTTTGGATAACCGCCCCATTGTTCGACTGGTAAAGCTGGCTCCAAAGCAGAAACTGATGAAAGCATACCAATCTGACCAGTGGGCAGTTTAGAATCAATAAATGTAAGCGAGCCGCAAAGGAGATTCGTTCAAAGGTTTTTCCGGTTAAATTACTGTTGAAACGCAGATGAGCCTTCCTAAACTGTTGTTTTCGGGGCTTGGGTTTCACGCGTCACTCTAGAAAACCATCTGCACACCCCCTTTAACAATATATTTGTGGGGAATTCCAGTTCCCTCTGTAGAATTGCTTTGCTCGCAATCGTCGTTTCGGATTGAGCGGAAATAAGATGGAGAAATGTATCTGTCTAGTCAGTCCACCTTGGCTTGTTTGCTTTGTGTTCTGGCACACCCTACAACTGACGTACACCGTCCTGTATGTCGATGAAGCACACTGTTCAGTTAGGGCGGTTTACTGATATCCGAACTGAAACACCTTAGAAAAAAAGTAGAACAGAACGTCAAATCTTACGAAGATGTCGTATGAAACGGTTGAAGAAACCTTTCGGCTAGTATGTAAGGAGGGATGAGCTAAGCCTCAGCCAACTCAGAAATAACTCGCAGTTTCTGGCGGATTTGATCACGCTGGACCACTGTGTACACGAGCACTTCTCTCTTTTATCCAAATGTTCTTCATCACCGACGGAATGCGTCCATGTCGATCATGGTGCCCGGATCACAGTATACTGATGTAGAATAAGGCTGATAATCAAGCATCCCGAATGGGATCTCATCATTTCGTAGAATGAATGAAGGCCGGGGAAGTTCTTATCAGTGGGGAAAGGGGTAATGAGTACAGGATATTGACAATGGGATGTAAAAGTGCGTAGGTAATTACTAACGCGAAGGTTCTACCATATGGAAGCTCACTTGACGCGGTTCATCCCTATCTGGGAAAATATTGTCTGTGCTATCCTCGACAACGTCCGCTTCTGAGAGGGATTCAGGTAAGATTTCACACACTGCAACAGGCTCCATGGATCCTGCCTCAGGCGGATAACCCAAACGAGTGGTAACTGATAGTGGCAATGAGACGGCGGAGACTGCAGGTGTGGGTGGATTTTCTTCACATTTCGGTTCGAAGGCACGAGCGGAGTGAGGAAGGAAGCTCTCAGAGTACCAGGAAGTATCTACAAAAAAAAGCGAAAGACCACACGATGAAACCGACAGAATCAGAAGACTGAATTTTACGATAGCAGACTAGAGTGGGTAATTTTAAGCACACCACGTGGGCTTATGGATTAAACTAACAAAAACTATTGATTTTTCTCTTTTCAAGTCCTCTTAATCCCTTCACCTCTTACTTTCTATTTTGCCATTCGAAACCTGCTTACACCGATCCTACGTCATTTTCCCATTGTTAGTAGCTCAACGTTGACACACTGCGACAAGCGACTCAAGAAATATTCAAATTAATAGCAGACGTAAGAATATACACTCGATGGAGCAAGTTGCGGTGTTACTCCGGTGTTAACAAACGGACAAGCCTAGTAAGCAACTCAGAGAAACGGGGACGTTGTTCAACTAAATTGAGTTTCTCGGCCACGAACGGTCCGAACATGGTCCAATTGCCGACAAACGAAAAGCGACCAAGGACAGACGATTGAAGAACAACAGCTGAAACGAGTTGTCTAGGATTTGGCCATTAGTACACTGGATATAGAAACATACAGACACGAACTGAAATCAACTGCGATCCTGATGTTGTCTTCTACCCGAATACTTCCCTGTACTTTTATTCTTCGGTTGATAAGTACAGCAAATCTCTTCGATGAAGCCGACGTCCATTGAGAAGAAGAAACGGATAATCCGCAGGAGTTTGTCTGATGCGCAGCGCCCACAGACCACTACTATTACTACTACTAAAACGATTACAACGATAAACACCATCAGTGATAGTAACCCCGTGTTGGAAATAAGTCTATGAAAAACAACCCATCCACAAATACTGAACCAGACAGACAAGCTTGCGTGAAGGCAACGGAAAATACGTGTAAGGAGAGGAATGACCACAAAATTGTATCGTTGTATGCATAATACAAACGGCACACTAATCCACCGCTACAAAAATAAGATCTTACTTGGCGACCTGAGATTGGCGCTTTGTTCGCTTTGGTTCTGTTGTGGTCTTGCGGAATAGTAGACACTTCGAGACAAATAGGGACTGTCCTTCATGGAAGCCGATCGGCGTCGATATTTTGCACGCGCAGATTCTGTGGAAGACAGAGTACAAGTATCCGGACTACATATTGTGAGCGCTGAACGAGTATGCGGCTCCTTCTGCTGATGTTGTTGCCGGTGTGGCACTTCAGTCAGTGGAGGTCTGTTAAACACCTGCGGTGGTGGTGGTGGTGGTGGGGCTGCGGGTGGAGGTGGGGCTGGAGCCATTCGCTTCTTCCGGGATTTGGAAGAAATTGTGGACATGGGTCGGTCTATGGTTGCGTACTCCGAGACCGGCTCTGACTGCATTAGGGATGGGGAAAACCAAAGACAACACAAAGATACGACGGTCTTGCATACGTCAAAACAATAGTTTGCACTAACAGACTAGTTAGGAATCATTCCTTATGAGATGCATGTGTTTTCGGGGAAGACCTACAAACTGAAAGCCATCGTGGAAAAATGAGTATGGGAAAAAGCGTGCTGAACTTAAAAATGAAGGCCCGTCTTTGCAATGAAAGATATTGTTTGCCTGCTTGGACAACAAACAATCTGGTTGAATAAATTAGATCAAACAAATAAGGAAACGGAACCTACCAACTGGTTGCAATAGTTAATACACATAGTATGGGGACGTTGAATGTTCGCGTAAATTCGTGACTCCGCTGGATGCCGCAAACGTTTGTGACTGACGGGTAAGATATTAGGGCCCGGCTGTGGGAGGTTGGCTTCTTGGTTCGCCTGATCACTTGACTGGAGATGAGCAGTATTCAGTGACTTGAGGTTGGATGACCCGGGAGTACATGCTGCGGGTTGGAAGCAACACGGTGTGGTCAACGAGAATCTCAAGTTTTTTGGGGGAAAATGAACGGGCTTTCCTAGAGTTCCACTACAATTCAGTAATGACAAGAATTACACTGCGACAGGAAGCACAGTTATCTTATTGAAACTACGAGGAAAGCTGGGTGTACCACACACCTGGGGTCGCAGCTAACGGAAAATCGTTCAGCTGTAGCACCCTTCCGGTGCCTAGCTGCCATGCCACCCGAAGGAAGCACGAGGGCTGGGATACTGCCAGGTTGCCCAAGCCTAGACAGGGGAAGTCGAGTGGCGGAGGTCGGATTCGAACCGCGGACCTTCAGGTTAGTAATCCGCGCTCTAACCACTTCGGCCAAGGAAACCAAATATGACGAATTACAACGCGACTAAACCTAGCCCTGGTGAGAAACAAAAGGTGACCGACACAGATTAGTAAAAAGACGTTTGAGACTATTATCACGTTTTGGATATAAACTGGATATGTGGCAGCGTCATGCCTCGCACGAAGCGTTAGTACACCCGCGCCATAATGTCTCCACTGTTTTGTTTGAACACTTCTTGATGAATGAGGGTTATCCCTGATAAACCACACACTACTGTGGACACTAGAGGAACACTGGTGAGGTTCTTCCAGTCAACTATCCTTACATCCAGTGTTCCTCTAGTATGATCGAGTCGTTAACAATGGGAAACCGGGGATGACAAAAAGTTGTCCACGGTACCATTTATATAGGATCATAACACCTTATTCTACTACGCTGTGTTGACATTGAACTTTCTGTTCATTTCCCTGTACCGATCGAATCGTCCTGGTCAGTTCGCTACGGAGGACTTACTGTCACAAAGTTCGACCTCATCATGGTACGCATAAATGACACAAAACAGAGGTACTAAGGTATGCGCAGAAAGTCCTAGGATGAAAAGATAAAAGAAAAGCGAATATGGAATTCTAAGTATGCCACATCCAGAATTAAACTCATTGGAATGTTTTAGTCTAAGAAGAATGGATAGGCGTGAGAAACACAAGACAACTATTCTATCCGGAAATCATTCAGGAAACTTACGTTTGAGCTCGAATTCAGTGACTTTCTGTTCGGTAAACGTGAGTGACGGATCGAGAGGAGCACCCGTTCGAGGATTTTGAAGGAGATATTCAAAGGGTAGTAAGTTACGTTGGTTACAGACCTGTTTGACAGAAAAGAAACAGGAGAAAATTGTGGGTTATAGCATCAAACTCAACTGAGTAGGAGTTATCAGGACACGTGGATTTCGGTCGAACACACTTGAAGTACACAATGGAAAGGTAAATTTGCACTATCTCTCATTTAAGGTCATGACCAAGTTCGATAAGAAATGGTAGGCACGTTTTCGGCCTCTCGTAGACTCGCAATCTACGGAAAATGTGCTTTTTATGCCAAAAACATGCTGACGCGAAAAGCGAAACGTCAAACTGGTTAGTGATGCAACCCCAACGTTCATGACAAACATACCTCAAGAACTGCTTCAGCGATCTGCTCATTGGGGCGAGCACGAATAACCATCTTACGTTCACCCGGAAGGTAAACCAAAATCCGTGCACCCATCTGGGAAGCGAAACGAAAGCAATATGCAACACAATCGGTAAAAAAATAGTGAAAAGGTCCAGGGAAACAAGGCTCTAAAGTTAGTCACAACAAATAAACTCACAACCGAACGAAGAGGAAATTCCGCGCATTGCAGAATTTCGACCCATCCTGGACCACCCTCGAAGGCGACCGCACATTGACTCTCAGTAGCCAGGTTAACACTATGCTCTGGCTGCACACGCCTTGCAGTCTTACTTCTAACGAAGTAAGACTGAATCTGAGACTTCAGGTTTTGATAAAATTACCCGATAGAAAGGCATACTGGTATGCAAGCAGGACATCGAAATCGTAGCATACACCTAAACAATTATTATATTATTACTAATTACAGAAAGAACACAACATTCGATAATCTCGCCAGATCGGAATTTAACATTACGTACGAAGTGTGTGTGAGTGAGTAAAAACTTATCGTTAGTCTAGCTATGTAGACAAAAAACCTGGCCCCGAGCTTCAGACACAGTTCGTCATCGATCGATATGTTTCTGTGTGAAATGTTCCTGTTCTGGTAGTCGGATGTCGATCTATTGTGGTGGACCATAAAGAAGGGTGTCACAGTCAATTTGAAGCTTGAGTGATTAAAGATTAGTTGGGAGGATGCCTTAATTTGGGACAAGAGATAAGACTGCTTACTGGTGGATTACCGAACCTCAGGATCTGGGAATAACGATGATTCAAGCATCCCATGGTCCGATGACTCAACCGTTGATTGCATCAGCGAAATATCTCCAAATGAGTACCGTTTTGGTGGGCGTGTCGCCATAATCAGTAGCGAAGAACGCACGAACAATGTACCTTGGGATAGAGCAGAGCAAGCTAAAAATATCCAATCGTATATGTTGTGTCGTCTGCACTTCGCGACGCTGAGCTGTAGCTAGGGCCCCAAGTGGATTCTATGGTCAGCTTACGATATCACTGTACGAATACTGACTACCGCTCATTTTGGAACACTCCTGTCGAGTCTGGTCGTGCATTGTCTTTGCTTTCCAGGTGTGATTCAGGAATGGACGAGTCGATTAATTATTGAAGGGCTGGTAGAGTGCGAGGTTACAATAACATATCAGAACCGTCTTCTGACCACCACTAACTGTAGCACCGTGAGTTGTCTGTTCATACTGGAACGAGGTCGCCATGTCCTTGCACATTGCAAGAAACCCGGTCTGCGGAACGGCGCCATCCCCCAAACACTAGGTGTCAGACAGAACAGTGACACTGCCTGAATCTCTGGTAAATGTTTCTGCCAACCCAGAACATAATCTAGTCCGCTGTGGTAGTCAGGAAGTGTGCATTCCGAATAATTGTTTGCCTAGAGGAATGTTTTCCATGCCCAACACAGAGCAGGCGGAGAGGTAGTCGACCTTTCGTTTATCAGAAGACAACGAGATCGCCAGAAGGCCAGAAGAAAGCACGAGGGTTCGGATGCTGCCATGTTGCCCAAGCCTACACGGAGGAAGTCGAGAGACAGAGGTTGGGTTCGAAACACGAACCTTCAGATCAGAGCCACTGAGCGATCAATTACGAAAGGTCTGGGAACTGTGGGTGCGACTCACCTCCCGGGATGGGATACCCTGTGCACGACTGGAAACACTGCAAGATATGGCTTCTAATTGATGTCAATGGCGTCCTTCTCATCGGTTTCTATCCAGTGTCTGACTGAATGTCTAGAGGTGCAGATACCTTGGAGTGATTATGGCAGGCTGATATTAAATCCCTTCCTGATCCACTTTTATTATTTTATCCAAAATAAAGCTACGAAACGGATTAACGTCGCAGGGCCGTGATGAAGATGATTTTGTGCTGTTGATTATGATAATATGGCTTACAACTGACTTCAAGATTCTGTAGGCCGAACATATTACAAAGGTTTAATTCTGTGAAGCTTCTCCTCAAAAATACAGAACGTCTAATCGACGTGATCTCCGAAAATCTGCCAAAAAACAAAACCGGAATGTTGAAACAATGTGAAAAAAACACGATTATTAGGACAAAGATATACCTGTTCCAACAACTCTCGGCCGCTCACAGGATCCACGATCTTTTGTGTATCAGGCGGACGCCAAAGGACCATATTTGGCTTCAAAAGATTGTTTATGTGGGATTTGTGCACAAGGCGAACAAAACCACCTTTCTTTACATAGCTTGTTTCAAGCCACATGGACAACTGGCTACTTGGAGGAACTCGTTGCCAAGAGCTGAGCGACGAATCGTTGTGTCCCTCACATACCATAAGACAGTAGTGACTCGGTTTGAGTTTCAGCAGTTGACATAAGTTAACTGTAAAGTCAACACAAGTTGATGAACTCGAAAATCCGTAGATTTGCATGATCTCTCCGGTATGATACAGCTCCACATTTACTGATGTGTGTTCATCCGGACCTAATCGATGCATGCTCGTCGGACATTTGATGACGGCCGGTATCGACTTATCGATGACGGGTGATGCAGTGATATTAGCAGTGTGCTTCTTGCTCAAATGTTTGAATCTTTCGAAAAACTTCATTGGTTATTTGACAGTTTTGTTCATATCCCCCTGAAAAGCTGAAATAGGTAGGAAAAATGAGTGTCTAGATTTCTGCGGGTACCAGTAGTTGGGCCAAGAATTAGCGAAGCAAAATCGGTCGTTACTAAACAGTGCCGTTGACATAATCCGACAGGACGTCATCACCAAAATCACTACTGAATGCACCGCCGTTCATGTTTAATGTGCTAAGTCGCTCAGTCACGGAACCATGCAGAATGGTCATCCAAGCTGACGCGCAAGTTAGTGTGCTACCATGTCGCTCCAACCTAAACAAGGGAACCAGGGTTCGGTTCGTACCAAGGATACAATGGTCAGTAGCTCCCAGTGGGGCTTCTGAAATATTCTAATTCGGCTTCACACGAACTTCCTATCAGTGGCCTACACCTTTGGGACCTTCTGACAAACTACCCTGAATTCCCCCGAGGATGAAGTGAAAGAATATCTCGTGAGGTATCAGGGAAGCCACTGCGCTTGTCATGGTACAATCTATCACAACACGGACAGGAACAAATTAACGAAACCAGAAAGTCACCGCAGGCATACTTAGCTGTTGTACCCCACAGAAGAAATAATACATCGACTGGGAAGGAAGGGCAAAAGCGAGGGAAACATTGAAAGAAAACCTGAAATGTCTAGTGAAAACGCTTAATGGAAACGTCCGAACATTGCTGGAATTAAAAAGTAATTAACGACGGTCTTTGTGAAGGCCTTTTTCGTTTCCATAGACTGGTAGTTTCTGGCAATCAAGGTCTTTTACGGAATTGGAGATGATGCTGAGCGAAGTGTGGGTGGAGACAACGTCAAGACCGACTGATAGAGTTTTCAACGAGAAACTGATTCTCACAACACGGAATCTGGAATCTATGGGGACCTATTCACTCAAAACAGAAGCACTAGATGGACTGATCTAAGCGATCCCAGCACCTACTAGGCATTGTGCCACAGCTACCGAATGAGCTGGAGTTGTAATTACATGGGTTAGCTGGAGCTGAATGGATATTGTGTTCAGATCGTTAAGCCTGGCGACTGCAGCAGTAAACGGAAATCTTTATTCCTAAAGATCTGGACTAGTCCCACTTGTACACATGCCCGCAGAACGTACTAGCCACACAAAAAAAACAACAGCAGCAGCGTACTTGTCGTACAAAAGTTATAGCTGTCAAAGTTTCCTTAACCGATTAGTTGGGGAGTTGGGATAGATAGCTGCGTATTGGAAGCGGTAGCTGACCTAATTGGTGTGTAAATACCTGGTTGTCAATCGACTTTTCATCGAGGAGATTGGGAGGGGAGCTACGTATTGAAGGCAATAGCTTGGATGCATGAGCACCACTGAGGGTGCGACCGGGCCATGTCTGATAATTTCCCTAACAACTGGTGTATCCCGTCTAGGAGTCCCCATCCATGGAGATGGCAACGATCGGCGCAGCTGAGTTTTCTGGTAATTGCTTCCAAACTTCATTGCCAAGTCACTGGCTCACCTCCCCAGGCTCGTTTCCATCCTTCACGTGGTTGTGCGGAAAAAACCTTTCGAAGAATTCGGTCGAGTGGTCGACGTACTTCAGCATTACTGATCCTATATTCCACCAGACTCAGGCAATGGTCCGAAGACATCTATGATAAGCATTGAAAGACTCGTGACTTCCTTGACACACAGCGGCCAGGTTTCTGACCCGGACAGTAATATGGAGCGTACCGCAGTATCGTAAACACTACCCTTGGCGAATAAGCTGACGTCACGCCTTCAGCACAGATGATGCAGGTTCACGAGAGTTGCTCTGGTCTTCCCGATCCAGATTGAAATATTGTTCGCGAGACCAACGGGACTGACATAGTTGCCGAGATAGACATATTTGCCTGCTACCTTTGTTGGCTCATCCACAACCATTAGGTTAGGTTTAGAGCCCTCTGTCTTGTGGCAGCACTTTATACTCTGCAGATGCGAAGCGCATGCCAAACCATGAAGCAGAATTATTACCATGGGTTCAGATCCATGGAGAGAAATGTCGCCTGCGTAATAGACATCTGTGAGCCTACGCTTCGGGAGTACTTTGGCCCCACAGGCATTAGAGGCTGGAAGTGAGTCTTCCATAATCATATTAATAACGTACCAATGCACGGGAGAGGTAAAAGAGTACAGCCTTTCCGACACCAGTTCTTTCAGTGAACTAAGGCGAGAGCTTCGCGTAGACCTTCAGACGTCCGCTGGAGTTGACGTACAGTGCCCTAAGGAGGGTCAATAATTTATGGGGGACACCTTTGCTCTACGGACACTGCTAGTGTCTGACGTTCTACAGAGTCAAAGGCAGCTTCCGAGTCAAGGAAGAACACCATCGCTGCTTTCTGGAAGCAGTGTCGCTGTTCCAGAATCTGTCGAAGGGTGAGGATGAATTGCAGGATGGAACCCAGCCTAGTTTTTACAGATCTGTCTTTCATCATGTTCAGGCAACCTTCGAAGACCAGAAAGCATGTTGGATGTCACAACTACTAGGCTGAAGCCATGATGGTTTCCACACAGCGTCCGCATGCCTTTTTAAGATAGGAATAACTGTTGACAAACCCCTTTCTGCGGACACTCTTCACTCTATATCGCAGCAATACGCCTTGTCAGATGGCTCATCGGGGATTATCCGCATTCTTGTAAAGGGCTGGATAGAGACCGTTCGGCGCTGATGCCTTCTCACATTTTAGTGAGGATTTTTCGTTCTGTCATAATCACTACTATCATTGTGGGGAGCACGACATCAGTGTTCACCACTGATACTTCGCTGCTGTACAACCAGGACTTATGTGAGTAACATTGTGGAGGAAAGAATGAAGATAGACAGGGAAGGAACTCAGCACTAGCTTACTAAAATCATTCCCAAGTGCCTACAACTCCAGACACTTACTCAGGTAATCTGGATAGAAACTGACAACAAGAAGGCCATCGATTAGCAGCCGTATCTTGCAACATCTCCTACGAGGCGCAGTGAGGATCCCGCAGACCCTGTTCTGGAAAACGTGTAGCACCGACAGAAACCGAAGAATCACTTTCATGCCCCCCCTGCTAGCTCAAGGGTTGGCCACCTTTCCGCTTCCACCACTCTGAATAGAGCATGGAAACAGCACTATCTTCGGCAAACGAGGGATCGGTGTATGCAATATATGACCAACGCAGCTCCTAGTGCTGGACAGATTTAAAATTGAAGATCCCGGTGGGCAACTAAAAACTCGCCTTCTAATTGACACCAATCCATACGAGCTATGGTTCTGAGATGATTATGGAACACCCGAAGAAGTCTCAATTCCGCTGCTCGAACAGGCCAAGTCTCAGTCATACAACAAAAACAACCCGCACTGTGGCCTGATACGCACGTCCCTTGAGATTTAGGGACACACTACTTTGACGCCATAGGTGTCTCAAATTAGCAAACGCGATCCGAGCCTTGCAGATTCGTGCAGCGACCTTATCTATCATACTTCAATCAGAACTGATAAAACTCTTAAGGTACGTAAAACGCCCCACCAATTCGAAAAACTCTTCCTGGATTGTAAGTAGTGTGTTGAGTGACTGCATGCCCAAGGGCATGACCTTACACTAAGGGTGCAAAGTGCATACCAAAGGACGGGATGACTTTGGTCAGTTCATCCAAGAATACTTGCGCCTTTTCCTCCTCTTCGAACATGAGAACGATGTCGTCTGCATATTCCAGAACAACAAGGTATTCATCACAGACTATTTCAACACCGGGGTTTTGTAGACCATCCAGCGTTCGTCTCATGATTTCATCGATCACGAAGTTAAACAGGAATGGGGAGAGTGAGCATCTCTGATGGACACCACTTTGTGTACGGAAACTTTTGGAGAGCTCGACATATACTCTCACACGTCCGGAAGTCTGGGAATACAAAGAGCTTATTATGTTCACGAACTTCCGCGGCATTCCTTAACGCGAAAGCGTGTCAAGCAGAACAGACCGGTCAACCGAGTCAAATGCGCCTTGGAAATTCAGGAACAGTAGAATTGTCGGTCGCTTATACGCATGGCGTTGTTCTAGCACCTGACGAAGTGTGAAGATTTGGTCAACGCAACCCATACTAGGCCTGAATCCCGCTTGCTGCTCAGGGCACATCAATGTTGGCACTGATGCATCATTGCCGTACAGCCATAAGGGTCGTCTCGTTATATATATATATATAATTATATTAAGTCTTGGAGTGAAGATAAAAAGAGTGGGTAAGGGAACCTAGCGCTGGCCTATGTCAAGCATTCTGAGGTAAATACACCCCCAACCGCTCAGTCAAACGTTCCTAAAACTGACAGCACGAACGTCACTGACATCAATCAGCCGCCATTTCTTGCAACGTCTCCAGTCAAACACAGACGGGGTCACGGGGACCCCATCCTGGAAGACGTACAACACCAACAACACCCAAACTCTTCGTGATCTCTTTCACGCCTTTCTGCCAAGTCATGTGCTGTCCACTTTGCGGTTTGCGCCGCCCTGAGGGGAGCACGGAGAACAACAAGCGTCTCGGTGGTCGGTGTTTCGGCATGCGTAGCACATGACCCAGCCATCGTAGTCGATGATCCTGGATGTTTTCTCGGATTGAAGTACCTGCCGCACAACCAAATACCCGTTTTCTAATCACCTCGTTACTAATATGCTAACGCCACCCAAAGCCAGCGACGCTTCTGTGGCATCGGTGGTCGAAAACCTGAAGACGCCTCACATCATCTGTCCGCAGAGGCTGTGTGTCGTACTCATACAACAACACAGCCCTTACTGTAGCCTGGTACACACGACCCTCAAGATCCAGTGAGATGCCTTTCCGACGCCACAAGTGGGAATCTTGCACTGACTTCATCAGACACACTTATGTCAGAGCTAATACAACTACCAAGGTATGTGAAGTTTTCCACAATCTCCAGTGATTGTAAGGGATATGTTAGCATATGGCACGTTCTGAAGCATGATTGAAGCATGATGCAAGATGCATGCCAAAAGATGGCGTGACGGTGGTCAGTTTATTCAACAGAGCTTGTGCTTCGCCTTGGTCTTCAAGGATGAAGGCAACGTCATTTGCGTACTCCAACTCACCAGCAACAGCTTGAACACCGGGTTTTGAAGACCGTCCAGTGTACGTCTAATTATTTCATCAATAAACAAGAATGGAGAGAGTGGACATTCTTGTCTGACAAGTTTTGTAGGGAAGCTTTTGGAGGGCTCACCACACACGCTTATCCGCGCAGAAGTAAGTGAATACAGGGATCGGATAATGTTTACAAGTTTCTGGGACATACCCTGTTGAGCACTGATCGATCGACAGAATCAAACGCACTCTCAAGGTCAAGGAATACCAGCATTGTGGGTCGTCTGGACATGTGGCGTTGCTCTAACACCTGACGGACTGTGAAGACGTGGTCAGTGCAGCTTCTACACGGTTGAAATCCCCCTTGATCCTCCCGAGTCAAGGCATCGCGTGTCGCCGCAAGACGACGAAGAATCAGTGACGCCAGAGGCCTTGTCACAACAAGCGTCAAACTAACACTCGCTACGATCCCCTTTTTTTGACAGTGGATACTATCATCGACTGTCATTAGTTATCTGAGACAGATTCCTTTTCTCAAATGCAAGAATACAGATTAGACAAGTGCTGACTGAGGACTTCACCCTTATTCGGACCACATACTCGGTGGCGTTTAAGAGAACATATGCAGTCACAAACCTCCGAGACCGTAGGCGATTCCACGTTCACCGTCCAGGGTTCTACATCACCTGTGGATACAAGATGGGTGTAAGCTGGTGGCCATGACTATTGTTGTTAGAAGTATTCGGCCCAGCGGTCGAGGCTTTTTTCTTTATCCCAGATGTTCACTCCATTCTGATCCTTGATGGTTCCCTTCACAGGTGGTTTCGGGAGACCGGTAGCAAGGATCAACTGAAATACCTTCGGGCATTACCGCCTTTCTGAGTGTCTTCCATTTCTTTAGCTCTAGGTGTCCACCAAAATTCATGGTCGGTTTGCACGCTCATCTTCACTTGGTGTGTGATCAATCATCGCGTCAAGTAATGTTCGGGACCGGCTTGGATATTTTCCCGAAATTTAAGCAGTACCACCGTTCGATTTGATACCCAGCGCTTAAGCGAGCCTTATGGTGCTGTACCAGAGGTAACATTCCTGGGACTATGCAAAGAGGTGTCAATCCCGTCCCAATATGAGTTCACATCTGACGGTGGAACCTTTGGAAGAGACTCTAAAAGACGATTCTGGTAAGTTCGCCTAACATCCATATATGCCAATCTTTCAATTGCCAAGCGAATCGTTCTCGCCTTACGTAGACAGAAGCGACTTCAGACGAGAGCGTGGCCAGAATCCATAGATGTGTTCCAAAACGACCGGCAGTCAGTTATTGATTCGCGCCATCGGCAACTGATGGGAATCCTGTCGGTTTGAGTTCGTGGTCGGCATGCCGTTGGAAGACACCATGTGGCCAAACGACTTCGGCTGTTTAGGAAGTTAGTACTGCATAAAAACAGCCTGCGATCACCACACAACTGAAGCAATCGTTCCCCTTTGTACGTATCGACCGTGTCCAATCGATATCGAACTAAGTGAGCCTCAGGTACGCTAAGCTTGTCCACTTGTGCATTCAAATCGCCAGCAACCATCACGATGTGTAAGCTTTTAGCTCGCCGTAAAAGGGCATTCAGTTTGTCATAAAACCTGTCTTTGAAGGCGTCTGGGCTACAGTCAGTTGGGGCGTGGGCATACACGATAAACAGACATACGTCGACTTTCCGCTTGTGAGACTCCTTCACAGACGTCGCCAGACGAACCGCACAGAGGCGACTATCAGCAGGTATCCAGTCAAGCAAGGATACTTCCGCCCGGTGACTTAGGACGACACCATCTCCTGCACATCCCGCAGCAGCAGTCTCTGGATCACCAGATGTGTGTAGCCGGAAGCGAGTGGAGACTGATGGGGCGGTTAGCTCAGTCACAGTGCTTGCATCTTGAACTCCTGTTTCTGAGATGTCGGCGCCATGCTGCGCTCAAAACCGATGCACGACGAACGGTGTCCTAAATGCTGGGCCTACAAGGAGTTATTATTGGGGTGGGGATGGGGAAGAAAGAGTATGTGAAAGAGAAAGAAGGGAGGCGTCAGCAGTAGCTTTATTTGCATACCCACCCTGCTCTATCCAGCCAGTAAGGCGACCCGGCCGATGGCACCACTTGACGGCCGATGTAGCATTTCATTTGTATATGTGAATCTCATGGTTGTACGTGGGCTGGGATACTGTTAGGGCACCCACACCTGGACACGAGGACGATTAGGGTCCTCAACCAAAGTATTTGGTTCAAAAGCCTAACCGCAAGGCAGCGGTGTTTGTCATTATATGCAAATGCATCAGAATTTTAACGGAACAAGTCGCCACACGGTCCAACCCCCAACCTGGAGAACCAGGAGACTGTGTTAGTCAGACCTCTAACCATTGACCAACTTGTCATGAAAGACTGTGTGTCGCGGGGACACCCCCAGTATAGCTCGATGGGTCACTGAGGTGCACAAACAGCCACCCCACAGTAGGGTACAGTCTCTTCGTGGCGGTTGCACGGTGTTATGCTAGTCGGTGGTATTACGCTGTGAGTTGAACAATGACGCTGGTACCTCGATGGTAGGCATGTAAGTAGTGCCGGTGTCCACTTGCACGCAGGCAAGTTCCGGCCGAGTGACTTAGCTGTCTCTACAGGTTCGCCCGTCCGTCTCGTTTTCTCGCGTTCAGATCAATGCCAAAAGTTTGCATGTAGCACCGCAATCGGCTTATCGCCGATTAGTTGCGGCTCTCCATGGTGTAAGGGTCCGGAGGTTTGCCCGCCGCGAACCGACGAATCCGATTCGAGTGCCTGTCATTCATACAGCCTGAGTTGCAAATCCCTGAACTAATGCTGTCTGTGCTGAGACCTCCTGTCAAACTTGTCAAACTTCGAAAACTAGTCAACAGTGTATGTGTTCCCAGAACCACATGATATCCGGGGCAAATTCCCTATTTTAGTACAGTCATATCGGTCGCCTCACTGCTCACTAGCCATTATCACAGACGTCTTCGAGATTATATTGTTCATGCTCCATGTGAAAAGTACTCGGATATTTTGGGTCCCCCGAAGTTCATCCACGGGTTTAGACAAGCAAAAATTTCCGCTGTTTCAATTTCTGGGCTAATACCTCCAGCAGCGATGGATTTTTGGTGGCAAGAACGGGTGGCCCTAAACGTACAGCTCCTCAAAACCCCTAAAATTTTCAATCAACCGTAATTCTCAAACATTTATCTGACGGGACGAAATCAATTAGAAATCAATAGGATATAGTGAAGGCAGGTGTGAAGAAAATCATAGATGAATTTAAATTTGAAACAATAATTAGTCCCTCTAAACCACTCGTCTTAACTTTATATTGCTCCCATTACCACTCACAGTATGCGAAAGGTTCAGACAAGGACAAACGTAGGCGAGATTGTATTATCCGCTCAGTCAACAGAACCAGCCTAGAAGCAGAAACACTGAAACTTGGCGACAAGAACCGAAGCCTAGACAAAACAATCTAAATCTACCGGGGAAGGCTCGGTAAAGAAAACAAACCAACTTTGCTTGTTGCGCCGCGGGAAGGCTTTCCTGACACTGATTCAATAAAACTCTCAAGGTCGGACCTGGTGAGCGGCCGATGTTTGTTCTCATGGTTCCGCGGCTTCCGCTCACTTGAAGAGCACAACTGTGAAAGAATGGAGCATCGTTCACTGTTCTCAACGACGTTTAGTAATACTGCCACCTCAATGAATCACATAAATATGCGTCGGGAGATTAAGTGGACTACGAAGAACCGGCCTGGAAAAAATCGCTTAAGGCGTAAACTAAATGAAAGCAGAAAACCTGTCGTCTGCCAGAAGCGCGCTCCTTAATAGTGGTAATACTCCTCCAACCCTCCGACAGTCTAGTAGTTGGGTTAACTGCAATAAACTATTGGCCAAACCTTGTGTAAGAATGGGTAAAAATCAGCCTACAGAAGTCTGAATGAAAAACTTAGAATATCGGCTATCGCGTTTCACCATCAACGAATCATCATCGAAGCAGCTTGTTTGATGTGCCCAATGAGCTTAGGTCCTTCTCGCACCCGAAGTATGTAACTCAAAAGGCGTTTCCAAGACGTGGTCTGATGTAGGCCCCATAGAGTATCCGAAACTCCGTGGGAATAGTACTCATGAACGTGTGCCAAACAGCGCGATCCATGCAAAAAAGAACGGTCAACCGTGGACCGAAATCGGCTGGTCCGAAAGCAGGGATCATTATCATTAAGTTGGCAGATTACGCCTCGCCTTTGTCAGACGCTGACGACAAAAATCTCAAGTTTGAGCTATTTCGAAACCTTTTAAAAAGGAATCCATACCGACTGATGCGATCCATCATGATAAAAGTGAAAAAGAGACCGGGCGCTGCATCGCTGTCTGATATGACGGGCTGCTTTCAGGTGAGGATAGGTTCAAAATCGTTCTAACCTCACTGGATCCAGCCTTATTCCTTCATGGCATTGATATCTAACACAATTCGACCATTCCAATGAAAATATATCTGCAAGCAAGGTATTGCGTTTACTTAATTTTTGAAAAGCTGGTGGCTCATAACCGCTTCCTCGTCCCTCATTGAAAGTGCTCATTTTCGCAGAATGCCCGTCGTTGACTTTGACGTGAAACGTATACCATGCTGTGAAAACCAGCAGCTGGCCAGGTTTTGGCCAAAATTCACCGGGGGTTCAGCTCACCAGAAATCGTCGGCTCCCTGCAGGATAGCCAATGTAGGATTAGCGTTGTGCCTTTATCCCAGAGCCCACTAACTAGCAAGGGGTGACGGCTGCGTGAACCACTTCGTTAGAGGTCATACTGTTAGTTTAATCGCACATGAATTCGGTTTGCGCTGTTAAAAAAAATAGGAAATGAAATTCGCCTCGCCTCTCTCTTTGCTGCACGCGCTACAAAATCTATCGTCAACCAATCCCGGTCTTCTCGAAATACCTTATTTAAACTCTCGAAGTATGCTGCGCCGGGGCCCATAAGCCGCACAGTGCAGTTAGTTGCAAAACTTTTCGACTGGAACAAAAAATTTTGTGGTAAAATGCTGCTGCTTGTATGCTCATTGGAAAAATCATCCCAATCTGCTCTCACATTTTTGCAGCCAAAGGTTTACTCGAAAGCACTCTGGTGTGAGTTAGAATACCACCAAATATAGCAGACAGTCAGAAGTTGTCACAATACCTAACTACGTGCAGTCTTTTGCATCGCCGTGGAAGGGAGGAGTGGAAAGGGTGGATATGTCACGGAAAGATGTGGGGGCTCCAAAAGCTTCCGCACACAAACCGGTGCCCGTCGAGAGCGCCCTCTCTCTATTTCCACTAAGTTATATGAGCGATGAGGTAATAAGATGAATCCTAAAATGTTTTCTGAACCCAGTTTTAAATATCTTCTGGCGAAAACCTTCTCGACTTGAAGTACGCACACGTTTCCACCTTTGAAGAGTAGGAAAAAGCACATCTGTTTTTGGATGAGCCGCCAAAGTCATCCTGTCCTTTGGTGCGCCCTTTGTACCCACAAAGTCTCACGTTATCATAATGAAGTTTATTCCTAAATGGTGGATTGAGTACAGTCAGGCGTGATCATAGGGTTACAGTCGGAATCAAGTAAGAGTTTGTTTTCAGTTGCAGGTAATGTAACAATTGGGCGATAGGATACAGTCGAGAGAAGTTGGGGCATAGTCGCGGGTGTGGTACCAAACCGGGTATAGCAGTGCCATGCCATCATTGAACTGAAATAATTCGGTTTCTGGACAGCCTTGTAAAGGTCGTCATTTTTGAGGTGGTTAGGCTCGGATTCTATGGAGAGGGTGATGTTTTTGGCTGGCCGAGGGAATCCTCAGAGGTAGAACAAAGCCTATATAAGATCGCAGGCATTTTTCCTATCCCGTCAGAGAGAGGCTGTGGTGCAGCGTTTTATCTACATCCAAAGTTTTATTAGTTTTGATTGTAGTGTGACGGACGAGGCCAGTGAACAAATCTACATTGCTTGGGTCGCGTTTGCTTATTTGAAACACCTATGGTGTCAAGGAGGTACATCAAGTAACGTGTTTATCAGGTCACACTATAGGCTGTTGTGTTGCCTGGCCGTGAGACCTGGCCTGTTTGAGAAGCGGAACCAAGGTGTTTTCAGGTGTTTGATAACGATTGTCTGGTGGGTCGGTGTCGGTAAATCCGTGAGGTAATAGCAATAGCTATAGCCATCCTCCTCTGTGAACCGGGCATTCCCACTGAAGAATGTGTCCTTTGAGTCTCCGGCTAGATCATCATCATTATCTGAGACAGCTAGATCTTACAGTTGGTTATTTTACTAGCTCATTTATTTGGATGCAGTCGACACGTTTTCGGAAGTGAAGATGGGTTTCAATACCTCGACATGAACGACCTCTCTGGGCCAAGCCCAGAGGGTTTTCTCTTGTTTTTTAGATTGCTACTGCGGTTGAGTGTCTGATGGTTATGAGTTTTGAATAGGAGTATCTAGCCGTCGATTTTATCAGGCTACTGTTGAACCTGATTTGACCTTATGATAATTCTCCCATTCATTTGCTCACTCCGCCTACGTACTTTTAATCTCCAGTTGTTTTGCTTATCCGTACACGCCACTCACCTTGCTACAGGTGTCGCCCTGTCCGGCACTTGTTTATCTGTGTGTGAATGTGCACTGCAGACCCACCTAACCATGCCCCGTTTGCTGAGCCTGCTTTGACCTGTTTTCCCATGAGTTCCTGTAACCGCACGTCCAATTGGAATCACAAAGCCGTCGTCGGAAGGGGCGAACGCAACCCACGCTACTGAGCCATCATTCCGCTCGCCGTTGTTTGGTGTGCGGACGTTGACACGGCACTGTTCCGGTCACTGACAGACCTGTGATTTTGTTGAGGCTACGAACGTGAACCATTGAGGTTTGTTACACACGTTTGCTCATTCTTGTGTAAATGTAACCGTAGAATTACGAACCCAATTCCCCCATTTGATATTCGGGATTCTCGAACCTAGGCGTCACCCAAAGTTCCGCATCAGGATCCTGAAAAGCTACACTGCATCGGCGTTGTAGAGTAGACCTTGAATGTAGTTGGGATGCAGTTCTCTAAACGAGCAGATTTAACTTCGAATACCCACGCATTCACTGGATCTTTGCTAAGGCCACATCCGTGAGTGTGCGTTCCGTGGACCCCTGTGGCCTTTGGATCTTAGGGCCCAAGTTTACACCACTTGGTCCTACAGCTGACAAGTAGACACCTCTCTTCATCTTTAACTTCACTGCGCCCAATAATCCGCACAGTTACAGAATCCCGCCATCAAATGGTCGATGTACACCCGGCTACCCCGTTATCGCCAACTGGACTAACTGAGCAAGTAAGTTTACCTTCATAACACTTACTCTCCAGGTTCAGCGCGTACACCTAACGGCAACTGTGGAAAAAAGGATTTGTTATGCACTTGGTGATGAAGCCACTATAACTTTGTTTAACTGTGTTTTTAATGATATCGCGGAAGATGTGTAGGAGTCGTAATTGTTTATAATTTTTTTCAGAAACCCGGTCGAGTAATAACTGAGAAGTGGACTGACGACACATTATGCTGGTACCGATGCAACCAATCAAGAAAAACATGAGTTGTTTGAGGTGGTTGTGTATTTTTCAGACATCGGTTGTTAGCAGGTGGACGACGTATGGTCCTATATGTATAGCTGGGACATTATAGTCAACTACGTGCATATGCATGAGCTTGGCAGTCACTAGAATTAGCCTGGTAGATGACATTGTGTGTGGTTATGAGCATGACGGGCGTTGTTGGCCACTAAACTGGGCTTAGTTGAGGCTTCATATCGTTGCAAATGGACACAGGCCTGGCAATTACGATAATTAGCCAAGGTAGGCCGTCGTTGGCCGCTAGATCAGAATTACACGCATAGTTGGAGCCTGGTTTCTATCGACCCGTGTACCCAGTGGCCTAGTGTTTGCTTTAGGTAGCAGGCAGGTACATCAGTGAAGATAGGTGCTGAAAACTGATGTCATGATATCGATGATGATGATATAGTTAGCAGGCATAAGCGAGATCGCGCACAGTTATGGGTATGACGGGGCATCGTCGGCAGCGTAATTGGGACACCGCGCATAGTTGAGGCCTAATAATCAGCACCACATATAGGTACTGGCCCAACAGCTTCAAAAAGTAGTCAAGGTAGGCGATATCGCAAACAGTTGTGAGTTGGAGGTTCGTCTTCGCCATTAGATTAGGCGTGTGTGCATTGGTCGGGCTTCGTATTCATCGCTTCGCATAAATACTGGCCCGTTATTTATCATAAGCAACAAAGATAAGCGACAATGCGTACAGTTACGAGTACGACAGATTAAGTTGGATTTAGTTACCGGTTAATCCACGCCGCACATGGACGCGGAACTAGCAGGTACGATAAGTAGCCAAGTCAGGAGACATCGAATAGGGCAATCAGCATAACAGGCCCTCAGATTAGACTATCGCGAATAGTTGAGGCCTTGTTTTCATCGGCCCGCACGGATGCTGGTCTGGTGTTTATTACAGACGGCAAAGTATGCAGTATCGCGTGTGGCAATGAGTATGAAGGACAGTCTTTGACCATCGTATTATGCTACTGTTCGTAGGCGAGTTTTCATAATCAGCGTCGCAAATAGACGCGGGCCTAGCAGTTACAACAAGTATTCGAGATGGGTGACAACGCGCAGAGTTATGAGTATAAAAGGCCGTCACCGATCATTGGATTAGGCTACCGTGCATGAATGATGTCCCATAACCAGCGTTTCCCGAAGACACGGACCCAGCAGGTACGATAAGTAGTTGAGGTTAGTGGCAAGGGCTACCGTTATCATAGCGACTGCTTAATGGTGGTCACCACCTATAGAGCGTCATAGTCATAACAGGAATGATACCTTCAGTTATCTTGTGACGCCGTCTTATCTACAGGATAGTTCTGCATATCTGGGGGGGGGATCATCAACGGAGATGGCCCTTGTGTCGTCACCGCACAGTTCATGCCGTTGTCTAACAACGCTATACTTAATGGAAGTTGAAGTCCAGGGGAAAATGTATTGTGACCAGGTTTGTCGAATAAAATATTCTTTGCGATTATAATCGCATTTGGTAACTCTGCGGAGAGTAAAGCAAACATACGTCAAAAACCGGTCTTCTGGGGTGAAATTTGCATTAGATATTCTTTGAATGTTTTTATTCCCAGAGCACACTGAAGAACGCCAAAATATGCTAAAGTGTGATTTCTCGTTTTATGTCGCTTAAACCGGTAAGAAAATGCAAAGCGGTGATGGTCCGTGACCTTGAAATTTTGGTTACTTAAACAAAATGCTACGAGTAATATCTCACGGCGCCCATTCTTCGCACAACGGAATTGAATTTTGGAAAGCTATCTCGTGTTCCCGAGGCACTAAAGCAATCGGGTAACTTAGCTCAGAGTACCAGCCCAAACTTTTGGGCACCATTTAGGCGGTCCAGTGTCTCTGCGATGCTGGGAAGTCATTCCCCCAGACTCTTCCGCCGGAGTTATGATTGCTTCTGGAATTTGGTGAGCTGCAAAAATATGGGTGTAGGTTAAGATTTTCCTGGCTTGGGCACAGACACAACAAAATACAACGTTTTGGCGCAAAAGTTTTACTCGTCTATAGGGGTTTTGCAGCTAGCAGCATTGTGCGAATAATGTTCGGCCGTGTAACCGGAAGGTGCAAATGGATTAGACCAACTTTCCGTTAAAGTAATAACTTTGAAAACGCTATAGTTAGATTTGGCGAAAATAACTTTGGGTGTGCAAGTAGCCAGCGACTGGAAACAGGATTACTGTGACCATTTAAAAAAACCCGCCATTTTTAAACCAAATGTAATCGTAGCAACACTGGAACGGCATGCGATTCATGCACAAGCCAGCATTCTGATTGGTTAGTTAAGTTA